>NC_134948.1:612500-912500 GCF_051020765.1 Lasioglossum baleicum | reverse complement strand
TTCTTGTCCATCCAGCCGATCGTCATTTCCAATGTATATTATGGATGAACGAAATTACAGACGAGTTGGAAGCGTACGAATTAAATACTATAACATACGGAACAGCGTGCGCACCGTATTTGTCAATGCGTGTAATCCGCGAGCTAAATACTCTCGACGGTGCCGATTATCCCCTCGCGTCGCCGGTTCTAAGCAATCAGGTATACGTCGACGATGTTTTTTTTGGATCGCCTGATAAAAAATTGTTAGAACAAACTCGTGTTCAACTATGCACGTTATTAGCTCGTGGGGGATTCAATTTGAGGAAATGGGCCGGAAACAATCCCGAAACGCTGTACAATATTCCCGAATGTGAGCATTCACACGCCATTGATTTGCGTATTTTTAATGAATCCGAATTAAAAGTATTAGGAATTCGTTGGATACCGTCAGAAGACGCCTTCTACTTTAGTTTACAACAATTCATACCACGAACGGACCGAATGACTAAACGAGAGTTATTGACGGAGATTGCGAAACTGTTCGACCCCCTCGGATGGTTATCCCCTCTAGTTGTACGGGCAAAAATTCTCATGCAACAACAATGGCTTGAGCAACTAGGCTGGGATGATCAGGTCTCAGAATCCACGCAGAACTCCTGGAATGCATTTTGTATTGATTGGCGTGCGCTGAACGCGATGAGAATCCCGCGATGGATCCGTTATGGACCCGATTGTATATCGTTGCAATTACACGGTTTTAGCGATGCCTCACGTGCTGCGTTTTCCTGCGCCATATACGCTAGAGTCACGAGGATTAGCGGTGTCACGTATACTACATTATTGGCGGCAAAAACACGCGTTGCGCCCATCAAGACGTTGTCCATACCGATCCTTGAACTGAACGGGGCGGTAATGCTATCGGAATTAATGTTACACGTGAAAACTGCGCTCTCGGCCCCGGCAGAACAAACGTTTTGTTGGACTGATTCAACGATTGTAATCGCGTGGCTACGAAAGCATCCGTCTACATGGAAAATCACCGTAGCGAATAGAACTTCAAAAATTCATACTAACCTACCGCAGGCGAATTGGCGACACGTTCCGACTAGCGATAACCCCGCGGATTTGAATTCTCGAGGCGTGAATGCGGATGACTTACTTTCCTCACAATTTTGGATCGAGGGACCGTCATGGCTTCGCGATAGCGAAGAACATTGGCCAGTGCAAAGAATCGTTGACACAAACGAAGAATATAGGTCGAGCGCGTCTCACGTGACAACAAATGTCGTAACTTGGGATGTATTTTCGAGAATCTCACGATGGACCACACTAGTCCGGGTAATCGCACACTGCAAACGGGTTATAAACATAGTACGTTCGAAAGCCGAGTCAGCGCGTTCTTCTCTTACCGCGTCAGAATTAAAAGACGCGGAACGATCTATATTCCGCTATATTCAGAATCAATTTTTCGCGGCGGAAATTAGTATGCTCTCAGAGGGTAAGTCCGTCAACAAACACTCTCCCCTCCTACCGCTCAACCCTTTCATCGACACAGAAGGGATTCTGCGAGTGGGCGGTAGGCTTCAAAACTCTTTTCTCGCGTGGGATACGAAACATCCCATAGTATTACCGAAACATATCGTATCCGATCTAATAATCACTTATACGCATCGCATATCGTTGCATGGCGGTACGCAGATCACGATCCATACCGTACGCCAACGATTCTGGATACTTGGAATTCGGAACACCACGCTGTATGTGAGTTGCTCAGGTGACACGTCCCCGGTAACTTTAAACAATCATAATTTCCAAGATCGGATCGGTCCGGATATGATTTTTTTGTGGGGATATGTAGAGGAAGGTCTAATGAAAATGATCTGTTTATACGATTAGGTCCAGTTAGGTCCTCTAAAAAATACACCTTGCAAATTCTAAGAAAGTATATAGATTTTAGTCATTTCATTAAATATTAATTTTTAATACATTGCGAGCAACCATCCTCAACTAACGGCGTTAATTGTTACCGCAAAGGACTGTTTTTCATTTACACAAAAGACCCAGAATAAATATGAAATAGGGTAATCAGGACACCTCGATGAAAAGAAGCGATTTTTTTGGCTGATAGCAAAATGTCTATCTTTGTGAATTTATATTAACTACAGTTTTTGTGAATGAACACTAATTTTTTCAGCTTCGATGTTGATGGATATTTAGGAGGCAATATAAATTTATTGGAAATCGATATGGGAAGAGAGAGAGAGAGAGAGAGAGAGAGAGAGAGAGAGAGAGAGAGAGAGAGAGAGAGAGAGAGAGAGAGAGAGAGAGAGAGAGAGAGAGAGAGTCGACTCTTTCGTGAAATGTCACTAAATTTCTCGATCCGGCCCACTGTGATAATAATTCAAACCTAATTTTATATATTTTAGCATAGCATCCCACGTGAAACCTGGTAAAGTGTAATAATATGGTGGATCTAAACTGTAGCTCTTAATGCAAGTTTTTATGAAAATTTTCAAAAACATCAGCCAGTAACAAAACCAATCCTCCCCCTCCGCCTCGTCCTCCTACTCATACAATTAACTCGTATTTATTAAAAAGAAAACAATTACAGTAATAATATCGCCCCCTCCCCATACAGCGAGATATTTTTTACATTAGTGAAAAGTTACTCTTATCTACTCTTTAATTATACAAATATACAAGTATTAAAAAATAATTAAAATATAATTATTGCAGCGAATTTCTTGTCATTTGTCTTCATTATTTTTGTTTCCTGCGAACAGACAGATAGACAGTTATATATCATGTTATATACTTTGGGATATTTTTTCTTTGAAAATTTATTTACCTTCGAGCGACGATTCTTTGACGAATCCTCAGACGTCCATACCGCGCTTCGCCCAGGATCAATCTCCAATTTCGCAATCATTGTGAAACACTGTGTGAAAAAAATAAAAAAAACGTAAAAAGAGGTGTTATGTTTGTGGTTTTGACGTGGAAAAAATTCAAAGTCGCGTCTTTATAACTGATACTTTACGTGTTTTTATAATTGTTAACCCCTGCTCGAAATGTTTGTACTTCGCGCAGACTGCAATGGTATGTGATGTTTTTTGTCGGTTGCCAATAGTGAAGTCGACACGGTTCGTCATCAGCAATTTCATACACGGGATCGTGAACTAGTACATCGTATTTCGGACAGTTGACATCTTCCAAATTTATCGAGTTTATTTTCATTTTTCGAAGGATGTCTCTCTCTCGAAACATCCACCTTTGTACGCTACGACAGGATTCGCGTAATCGCGCACAAAATTTTGAATTACTTCGAATATATCGTGCTGTTGTTATTTTTCATAGCCGAAATCTTTAAATGGAATCCCGTGTATGAAAGTGCTGACATACCATGCAGTCTTTTTGTCAGCGTCGGATAAACAACTTTCTTCCCCAAGCGAAATTCGAAGAGTTCGAACGAGCCGTCATGACAAATATCGATCACATGGCTAACTCTTTGCATATAAATTTTTTTCCACAATGAAACCGTCCATGTCAATGATTTGAGTGATTCGATCCATCTAAATAAAGAAAGTTTTTTCACTAGATTTTACATCGTTTATTAATTTTTTTTATTGTACTTACCGTTGAAGAAAGGGGGATGCGCGAAGTTGGCTGGTCGGATGATAAAAACACACCAGCGATGTAACTTCGTATGGCGACCGTGATCGTCGACGTTTTTTATGCTATTACTTCATACGACGACTGTTACGAGCAATTTATAATGGATACCCCTACCCACTAATGCAAAAAATATTTCCATATAATATTCCACACACACGCAACAAGTCCATCGGGCAGTACGCGAAAACCGTCACGTATGTAAAAATGGTTGATCTTTGAATCTCAACACGACAAACGCTTGCAACGATGGAACGTTCACGAAGACTTCGCGTTCCATCGCGTCCTGTTCATTCATTCTTACCATCCCCACCAACTACAATAAAAAGATGGAAGAAATGATTTGAAATGCTACTCTTAATGAGCGTTTACGATAGCTGACTGTATGGCGATGGCAGACAGAAACAGCGACACGGTCCTCTTACATCTTGCATTACATCGATAAGAAGATCTTTCAGAGGGGACCGTTGTATATTTATGAAATTAAACAAGACGTTCATCGAACTCGTGAGATTAGACGTTCGTCGAAATCTCCGCTCGATAACAAAATCGTCGATAAACTTTATAATCGTAAAAAATTTACAGCATGATTGATTATGTTCACAAATATTAATAACTATACTAATTTAAATGATAACACAAAATGAAATCTGTGCGAAAGTGCTCTGTACACCTAACTGCAAAACTTCTGTAATACAAGAATTTACACAATTTTCCTCAAAACACTTGAAAATTGCCAATGAACGGATGCTGTTTCAGAAAGCGTGGCGTAAAATCTCTTGGCTTTCAATGAAGTATACTACAAGCGACCTTTAGCTACGTTGGATAGAAAAAATTCCATGACAAACGGAAAAATTTAGAAATTGACTTCTTCCTAGATTTTCGGCCAAATACCCCAGAGTTGGGCATTAATCGATTAAAATTTTAGTCAAGATTGATTAATGTGTATGATTAAAAGAAGAAATCATCGAAAAATCGAAGACTGATTCAATCGATTGATGAAGTTAATAATCACCATACGGTCTATCCATAAATTGTAATAACCAGGGAGATAGAGACAGAGAGCGGAGATGAAGAATTGACAGAAATATATCTCAAGAAAAACCCAGTTTACATTTTTTTCAGTATTCATACAGTTTTGATTCCGTATTTCATTTCGAAGTTCCAGCACTTAATCATTAATGGAACGTTTGCGAAGACTTCTCGTTCCATCGCGTCCTATTCATTCATTCTTACCATCCTCAACCAACTACGATAAAAAGATGTATGAAATTATTTGAAATGCTACTCTTAATTAATGTTTACGATAGCTGGCTGTATGGCGATGGCAGACAGAAACAGTGACACGGTCCTCTTACATATTGCATTACATCGATAAGAAGATCTTTCAGAGGGGACCGTTGTATATTTACGAAATTAAACAAGACGTTCATCGAACTCCTGAGATTATACGTTCATCGAAATCTCCGCACGTGAGAAAAACCGTTGGTCCTCAAGTTTGACAAATCGATGTTGAGAAAAATTATTGACTGGCTGTATGGTCGCCTTACATAAATCTTTCAGAGGGGACCGTTGTATATATTTATGAAATTAAACAAGACGTTCATTGAACTCCGTACAAATGAATGTTTTACGATAGCTGGATGGCGATGACAGACATAAACAGTCTTGCATGACGTAGATAAGGAGACGTGAAAACATAAACACGTTCGGACACGTTCCCAGGGATCACCCCCCCCCCTCCCCCTCGCCAGGCTTATGCAATACCAGGAAACTGGTCTTGAATGGAATACCTGGAAACTGTCTTTGAAAAGGAGTATTGCCCCCCCCCCTCCTTTCAAGATAAGAGAGCATGCTGTATCCCCACCGTCCCCCTCCCCCAAAAACATGATGCAATAATTCCATTAAAAATATGACGTAATATATGCTCGTGCAATACCACTCGGCGGTACCGCACTCCCGTGAATTGAAAAGTGAATTAGAACCCGTGTATAACATCTACTTATCGCACCTACGCGTGTTCGGATGTGACGCGTTCGCACTCATCCCCGATCTTTTTCGAAAAAAATGGGATGCCAAGTCACAGATACTCATTTTTGTAGGATACGAAATCGAGTCTGGAAATTATCGATTGTTTAATCCTCACATCGGGCGTATAATTATCTCGAGAAACGTAATTTTTAACGAGAGTTTACCGAATACCGCGAGCGAAGAATACGTGCGGATTTCTATTGATTCCGATGAGATCAATAGCGAAGCACCGGTGAATGATGCACGAGCACAGCTTGTCGAACCTCTCGGTAATGGTAACGTGAACGGGCCTGAAACCGATGTACCCGAAAATGTACAAGCGAACGCTCGAAAATATAATTTACGTCCGCGCCAAGAGATAAAACCACCGCAACGATACCAAGCGTGCACCGTCATTTACGATCCGCCAACCAGCTTCAAAGAAGCGTTAAGCCGCGACGATTCCGCGTTTTGGAAACGCGCGATCGACGAAGAATTAGTTGCTCACGCGAGAAATAAGACTTGGGTATCATTGAGCTACCCGAAGGGCGAAAACCAATAGGCTTTAAATGGGTTTGCAAAATAAAAGATTTAGGCGACCAAAATATGCAACGCTATAAAGCACGATTGTGTGCACAAGGCTTCTCGCAAGAAGCGGGGTAGACTATAACGAGATTTTCTCACCTGTAGTACGGTTTGAATCGGTGCGCCTTCTTCTTGCGATAGCAGCCAAAGAAAATTTGAGCGCTTTATAATTTGACGTCAGTACCGCTTATTTAAATAGTGACCTCAAGGAGACCACTTACATGCGCGTCCCCGACGGTCTAAACATTAGCAATAAGAACCTCGTTTTAAAGCTAAAGAAAGCGATTTACGGCTTGAAACAATCCGGACGTTGCTGGAACGATAAATTCGATCATTTTATAAAAAGCATGGGCTTCATGCAAAGCAGCGCCGACAAATACGTCTATGTAGGTTTTTTTGAAGGTGATAAAGCTTATTTAGCATTGTATGTCGACGACGGATTGTTGCTAGCTCAAAGGCCGGACACTTTGGAAAAATTAGTTAAAGTTTTCAAAGAAAAGTTCAAGATAACCGCGGTTTTTGTTGGAATGGAAATTTCACGCGAAAAGGATAGCATCTTCATAAGTCAGACGAATTATATTAAAAGAATGCTACAATAGTTTAACATGGGAGATGCAAACCCCATTAGAATACCGGCCGATCCTCACGTCAGGCTAGTCAGCCCTGTAGAGCCCGAGTTCAATTTTCCATATCGCGAAGTTGTAGGATCGTTATTATTCTTAGCAATGATTTCTCGACCTGACATTGCGTATGCTGTGGGCGTTGCCAGCAAATTCCTCGATAAACACGATGAGTCTCATTGGCGCGCAGTAAAACGAATCCTGCGCTACATCAAGGAAACCCAAAATTCGGGCTATTGTTTCGCTGCGAACACGAGTCGAGCGCACTTGTCGGATACTCCGATGCGGATTGTGCTGCCGATCTCGACACACGCCGGTCCACAACCGGGTATCTTTTTCATGATGAACGGCGGATGTATAGCGTGGTCTTCGAAGAGACAAGCGACCGTCAGCATGAGTACGACTGAGGCTGAGTTCATAGCGGCGAGCGAGGCAACCAAGGAGGCGGTATGGCTGCGAAAACTATTGTCAGATATTGAGCATGGATGTGTCGGGCCTACGATTTTAAATGTGGACAATCAAAGCGCGATAAGATTGTCTCGAAATCCGGAAGTTCATCGCAGATCTAAGCACATCGATGTTCGCTATTGTTACGTCCCGGGTCGGAAATGATCCGACGGAATGAAGCGGACCGGGCGGGGACGTAACCGAGCAATTTATTAAGACGATCTTAGATCCACGTGGCGCGTGACGTCCGCGTCTGATCAGGGACCCGATACCGGTATTTGTTGTTGAAAAGAGCGAAGACGGGAATAAATGCGAACCGAGACGGACGTCGTCCGTCGTGAACACCGCGTAGAAATAACACACGACGCGGTGATAGTTGCGGTTCCCAGTGGTCGAAGTGTCACTACGTGGGTGTGTGCAACCCTTTCGAACGCGCGGGTTTGCTCGATTCGTGACAGGAGATTTTGATCGAAGGGAATTAGTGTTCTCTCGGTACCGAGCACCCTCTGGCTCAGACGTACACGATTGAAACACCAATTTTCGGGTAAGAGAAGCGCATATTGGGAGTCTGAGGAATTTGAGGAGTAGGTTGAATTCGAACAGACCCGATGGAACAGCACACGCACGCACACTTTCGCGAACACTTTAAACGGTCACTGAGAACGACACTTTAAAAATACCACCTTAGGGTGAGGATTCTGCGGACAGCGTAACGTTCGTACCGCGGATCCTCAATACAGATCTTCTCTAATGGAGGGAGGCTCGGAACGATCTGAAGCGGTATCAGCCTCCACGGAGGAGGAGGCACGGAATCGGACCGTTTGATGGCCGTCTCTTCGCGTCGCGGATGAGTTTCGACGCGTTCCGTGTTCGCTTCTTCGCGTCGCGGGGATGTCCCGATGCTCCGCTTGTCCACTATCGTAACTTTGCGCAAAAAGGGGGTGTCCCGGATGACCCTGGGTCGCTTGGCGATTCACAAATACGGGTTATAAACGGTGCCCTTGCCTTCGGCGCGGAGCTGTCGCACCAATTTACCGATTTGGTAGCTTCTACCGGCGCGACGGGGCATGGAGGATATCGAGGAGCAAGGCGTTGCTGAATAAAGCTGCGAAATAATAGCTTTAAACAAACAAAGTATAATGAACCAGAATAGATACAAAGTAATGATTTGCGAGCAGAACTCGTGAAACAAATATGGTGACGGCTTGCGAGCAAGCTTGAACGAGATATATATGACGTTGCAATATATAAAAGAAAACGCAAGAAAGTTGCGAGCGAGCTCGTACCAAACAAAATAGCAATGAATAATAATTAATAACTTACGAGTAGTCTCGTACAACAAAATAACACAAAATAATTATTGTGAATTGAAATGATAGTGCGAGCAAGCTCGTATGAACAAAATAGCACAGAAATAGCAATTATAATTTGAAGGATAATGCGAGCAAGCTCGTATGAACAAAATAGCAAAAAATAGCAATTCTAATTTGAAGGATAATGCGAGCAAGCTCGTGTAAACAAAATAGCGCAAGAATAGCAATTATAATTTGAATAATAATGCGAGCAAGCTCGTATGAACAAAATAGCACAGGAATAGCAATTATAATTTGAATAATAATGCGAGCAAGCTCGTATGAACAAAATAGCACAAGAATAGCAATTATAATTTGAATAAGAGTGCGAGCAAGCTCGTATGAATAAAATAATAGTAATGGTTTACGAGTAACCTCGTACAACAAAATAGCCAAGAATAATAACTGTAAATATGTGATAATAATCTACGAGCAAGCTCTGATAACAATTTGGAATCAAATGATATATGAATATAATGAAATAGTATAGAAATGGTAAGGTGCAATACGACCTGAGTATCGTGAGTGATCTGAAATAGAGTCCGAAAACGCGAGAAAATGATTGAACTGCACTGAACTGGATTGAAGACGCAAGAGAACTGAATAGTCAGAATTCCGAAACTGGAAGGGGGCGATTCGCGCGATTTCGTCTTATTTATAATGAGAGCGCGGACCATAGGGATTCGGTGAACCGTGAAGTCCTTTGTCTAAATCGTACGAGGTACGGACGAATATGTTATTGCCGAGTGTATACTTTTCGCTGTTTGAACAGGACAACGGTTTAGATGTACGTACACCTGTACTCGCGGTTGCCATGCTGGCGTTCGCTTGTACCGGTGGCTATCGCGTCTTTTCCGATTCCCTACGTTCGCGCTCGCGGGGACATGTATGTTAGAAACACATTTGAAAAACGATGTTATTTGTCCCATAGTTCTGGGGTAAGTGCCGTGCGGTTCCTCACAGTCCTCTTACCAAAAAGGCATGGCCTTCCCCACTCCGTGGCCAGATCCTTCAGAACCATGTGTTATTATTATTTAGCAATACGACGTCGGGTCGCTTGCCTTTTCTAAAGGTCTCGCTTTCAATACACAGTCAATGGTTGTATACCGATACCTGAGAGACCCTAAGCGGTCCCTAGTTTTTATGGCATTGGGGCTATTTATTAGATTCACGGCCATACACGCCATAAATACCTTGCCATAATTATGTGAAGGAACCAAACATGTGTTCGGTCGTCCTTCCCGAAACTGCGTTGCCGCTATCACGTTGACACGCTAACACGGCCAACCTGACATGCTTCACGCTCTCGGGAAGCATCTAAACTCCAAAGATACAAGTACCAAACTGAATATCGCTCGGTCATTCCTGACCACATCCAAATCACATGGAGTATACCTCAAGTTATATCAGAATACACGTTGTATCAGAATGGACAGTGACAGCAGAATGTCTCAAACATTCTCAGATGACTCACAAGTACATCTCAAAACCGACAATTGCAGATATTTCACAATAACTTCATAAATGCCAACCAGGCAGCAGCAGTACTCACATAAGTACACTCAGATGGTATCATTCACACCATCTCAGGCGTCGCCGCGAAAACAGCTCAGCGCTCAACTTGCGCTCTGTCACGCTACCGCCAAACGTTTGACAACATGACCAACAGGCCCCATGTCACACAGTGTCTCAGGTGTCGCCGCGACAACTGTCCAGCACTCCACCCGTGCCCAGTTGAAGCTACCACCACACAACCAACAAAGACGGCTAAAAGCCTAGTCCCCCAAAGGCGTCGTAATCTCCACAACTCCGTACTTATAAGCACCCTGTTGTAATTACCGCCAAAACACGCGTTCGGTAGAACACAATCTTTTAACAAACAATAAAGATTATACACACTGTGTACAATAACCACAACAAAATCTCATACTCAGAGAAATGTAATAGGAATGTTTATAATGAAGCCACGCAAAAGGAAAATAAACAAAGTAATAACCAATTGTAAATACATGACTCTTGCCAACACTAAACGGCGTTGAATGGAATTAATAAACTATACAAAAGAAAATAGGACGGACATAATAATAATTCGAGTATACAATACACGCTAACACGGTTCATCTTCGTTTACAAACTCTGTGTCGCCGGCCATTCGCCCTTCCAAGGACATAATCGATCTTTCGGTACTGTTTGTACTATTCCGCTTTTCCCTACTATTTCAAAGCGATCATTTTCTAATACTTTATAACAAATGGGCCTACAAATTTTGGGTCCGTTGTTTAGCCCAACATTGTGCCTCTTCATGACCTCGCTTTGTACAGAAAGTGCAAGTTGCCGCTGTTCTCTTCCTACCATCGTCGTTTGGGTCTAGTCTTCTTCTTTTAGGACTAGATTTACCAATGAGTTTGCGTTTTCTTCCTTCAGGGCAATCTGCTCGTAGATGGTCTGTACTGTCACACGTGTAACAACGTTTCTTGTCAAGCCATGATCTTCGGTGTTGTCCTTTAAATTCTTCCTCTTCCTTCTTTTCCTTCTCGGATTTTGTGAACTGCGCTAACCCAGCAATCAACTGCGAGGTTTCCTCAAAATTGGCGTTATGCACTGCTTGGCGCACGTTTTGATCGGTAATACCTCCTATTATAATTTCGATCAACTCTTCTATCTTGAAGACGACGCGGGTTTGCCGTAAATACAGCAATTTCGTGCGTGCATATTCAGCGTACGTTGTCGCAGCATCACTGGTATATTTTATTGCCCGCAAGAGTCTTTCATGTAAATTTTTCTTTGACACAAATACATCACACAAATCTTCGCAGAACTTACTCCAGTTTCGCGGTTGACCCGTCCATTCCTGATACCAATCCTTGGCAGCTCCTCTCAACGCATGGGTCGCGAGAGAAAGGCGTTGTTGCTCGGTCTGCTTTTGCGTGATTTGCTCCACCGTGTTGCACCACGTTTTTGCGTCCTGTCCTAGATCACGGCCATCAAATTCAGGCACCACTTCCACTAGTTTTGAAGACAGTATGCTGTTCCCCGCACTAGTAGCACTCGCTGTTATTTTTTCGAAAACTTGTCGAACAAGCTCATTAAGCGTGGAAACGCCACTCGCAGATGCACTCGCAGATTCACTCACAGATGCACTCGCGGATTCCATGATGCGTTTGGAATACAAACTCGTTGCCCGGACTTCTCAGGAACCGTACAGACGCGAAAGTTACTTATCCCACTTCTGATGTTAGAAACACATTTGAAAAACGATGTTATTTGTCCCATAGTTCTGGGGTAAGTGCCGTGCGGTTCCTCACAGTCCTCTTACCAAAAAGGCATGGCCTTCCCCACTCCGTGGCCAGATCCTTCAGAACCATGTGTTATTATTATTTAGCAATACGACGTCGGGTCGCTTGCCTTTTCTAAAGGTCTCGCTTTCAATACACAGTCAATGGTTGTATACCGATACCTGAGAGACCCTAAGCGGTCCCTAGTTTTTATGGCATTGGGGCTATTTATTAGATTCACGGCCATACACGCCATAAATACCTTGCCATAATTATGTGAAGGAACCAAACATGTGTTCGGTCGTCCTTCCCGAAACTGCGTTGCCGCTATCACGTTGACACGCTAACATGTATATATATATATATATACAGGGTGTCCCAAGACCCCTTCGACTCCGGGAAATGGGAGGTTCCTTAGGTCATTTGAAGCAACATTTTCCTTTGCACCAATGTCAGCCGGGGCTTTGTTTAGGAGTTATTAACGAAAAACACGGACCAATCAGAGCGCGACCTAGACGCGCGATGGAACGTTCAGCCCGGCGCGCCGGGAGACGAGCGTGGTGTAACGCCGCGATGCCGTAACGAACAAGAGTTTCTCGAGATTATGTGAATCCTCCCCGATTTGGATGAGCTTTGGATATGTTGTCAAGACCATCATTCTGAACAACATTTCCCTTTACAGTTTTTGTCGGCCGGCTTTAGTTTACGAGATACATAATTGTAAAAACTTGTAATTGTAAATCGATCGATAGTACTATCTTCTACCCGATTTGGATGAGCTTTGGATATGTTGTCAAGACCATGATTCTGAACAACATTTCCCTTTACAGTTTTTGTCGGCCGGCTTTAGTTTACGCGATAAGTAACTTGTAATTGTAAATCGATCGATGTACTATCTGAACTATCTCCTCTCCGATTTCGATGAGCTTTGGATATGTTGTCAAGACCATGATTCTGAACAACATTACCCTTTACAGTTTTTGTCGGTCGGAAGAACTTTACTTGTCATTTCATATGGGTGGATCTCTTTACCCGACTTACGGCAACTTTACCCGAACGAGGGAAAAAGCAGAAACTGATTGTATTAAAACCTCACTTATTCAGCCGTAAATCCATTTGCTGCTTCGAAATGTGTGTCACTGGGTCACTCGGTGACGAACTGTACAGATGTCTTCAGGTATACGACAGTACCGAAAGCTAAGGGACGTACGGCCAGGTCGACGAACTGCACAGCCGGTGGTAAAAGGCCTAAGGGATGCGCGGTCAAGTCGACGATCCACAATTTCAGTTTCACTTTCGAATCGATAAATAATTCGTATGTTTATTTCACACAGATGCCTTGAAATTTTTCCACACTCACAATCACTGTTCACATTTGTCAACACATAGTTATGCACTAATAATAATTGCCATATCCCTTGTCCTGCTGCACAAATCACAACAATCAGGTAATGCAATCTCTAGACTTCGGATTTCATGCATTTGTAGCAAACATGAGTAGGTGCATTTTAAGACACTAGAGAGATTAAAGTAATTTCAGAACACCAATGTATTATTTTCAACTTCTTAAAATGGTCACAGTAAGAATCAAATATCTGTCTGGCTTCTGTCCCTTGTAATAGCGGCAGCCAACTTTCATTTTACATAAAGGTCCGCAGTCTAGTGATTAGATTAAATAATCGTTTAATTAGTTTAAGCAATTATTATTAGTGCATAACTATGTGTTGACAAATGTGAACAGTGATTGTGAGTGTGGAAAAATTTCAAGGCATCTGTGTGAAATAAACATACGAATTATTTATCGATTCGAAAGTGAAACTGAAATTTTGGATCGTCGACTTGACCGCGCATCCCTTAGGCCTTCTACCACCGTCTGTGCAGTTTGTCGACCTGGCCGTACGTCCCTTAGCTTTCTGTACTGTCGTATACCTGAAGACATCTGTACAGTTCGTCACCGAGTGACCCAGTGACACACATTTCGAAGCAGCAAATGGATTTACGGCTGAATAAGTGAGTTTTCAATACAATCAGTTTCTGCTTCTTCTCTCGTTCGGGTAACGTTGCCGTAAGTCGGGTAGAAAGATCCACCCATATGAATTGACAAGTAAAGTTCTTCCGACCGACAAAAACTGTAAAGGGTAATGTTGTTCAGAATCATGGTCTTGACAACGTATCCAAAGCTCATCCAAATCGGGTAAAAGATAGTACAATCGATCGATTTACAATTAAAAGTTTTTACATTTATGTATCTCGTAAACTAAAGCCGGCCGACAAAAACTGTAAAGGGAAATGTTGTTCAGAATGATGGTCTTGACAACATATCCAAAGCTCATCCAAATCGGGGAGGATTCACATAAACTCGAGAATCTCTTGTTCGTTACGGCATCGCGGCGTTACACCACGCTCGTCTCCCGGCGCGCCGGGCTGAACGTGCCATCGCGCGTCTAGGTCGCGCTCTGATTGGTCCGTGTTTTTCGTTAATAACTCCTAAACAAAGCCCCGGCTGACGTTGGTGCAAAGGAAAATGTTGCTTCAAATGACCTAAGGAACCTCCCATTTCCCGGAGTCGAAGGGGTCTTGGGACACCATGTATATACACGTATATACATCGTATACAGATTTTAACCGCGATTTTCGGTTTGAACATTATTTAACGGTTACAGACGTTTAAGAATGAAATACATCTGTTATGACTCGGTCCAGAAAGACCTTTTGTTAACACATCCGCTATCAGATCTTTAGACGCTTTATGGAAAATTTGCACACTACCGTCCTTTAACTTTTCTCGCACAAAGTGATGCCTTACATCGATATGCTTGGATCTGCCGTGGAAACCCGGATTTTTAGCTAGTCCTATCGCACTTAGGTTATCGTTAAACAAAGGAATATATTTTTGTTTCGAGATCCCAACGGAGCTTAGAAAATTCCGAAGATGAATGGCCTCTTTTGTCGCTTCCGCGAGAGCCATATACTCGTCCTCCATCGTAGAGATCGCGACCGTGCGCTGCTTATGCGACTCCCAAGTTACAGGTCCGCCGTTCATTACAAAAATGAATCCAGTATAAGATCTTCGATCTTGTATATTCGCTGCCCAGTCGGAGTCTGAGTAGCCTGGCAAAATGCCATCGTCCTTTCGGAAACATATACCTTGTGACGTTGCAAGTCTGCGACGTCACTTCTCCGTTTGATAAACGGTCAGAGAACCGTATCGGGAGTGAACCGGACCGACCGTTAGTGTATGCAAGAACCACCCGCAACTGAGAACGCTCCTTGAGGAAGAGATTCAAATCGAGAATCGCTTCTAATGCCATCTGTTGCACGCACCGAGAGCAACTACTCTCGAGAGCGTGCCTAGGAAGCAACAAATACCGACAAGGCGCCCCGCACCCAAAGGATCACCCGACGACGAAATATTGGCCGCCAACAAAAACCATTCCGGATCCGGAGAAGTGGCAAAAGGCACCGATGCACACGAGCCCGTAAACTCGGAGACGACGTGCCAGGACAATGGGGCTGCAACAACGTAACATCGGCATTTTGGTGGTCCAGCCGGCGTCTCACCCTCCTACAGTCGGCCCCGGCAAGGGTGGTGCGGAGGAGCGCCTAAGAGGATGAGTCCTCGCCGATCGCCTTCGACGATCGGCCATTGGTGTTTGACAGGTCGTGGGTCCAACGACCGGTTCTGATAGGTCGATCCTGCGACTAGAGTAGTTGCGTTGCGGGTGCGCCCATAGGGAATTTCGGCAAGACGAAAGGAGTGGGGAGATCGAGAATCGAAGCGCTCCGTCGAGGCGACGAAGGATCACTGTCGCGCTGGTACTAGAACCGATCAGTCGGGTTTCCGTAATTTCGCTGCCGCACACATTTTTCCGGGTTCCGTCGAACAGAACGAGTACGCGTCGCGGGTGGTTTTTTTTCGCGACACTTCCGAGGACAATTCCCGAGCGAAGGCCCTGAGTTCCGGCCACTGTATTAAGAATCGCTGAACGCAGCACGGTAAGTCGATTAAGTGATCCTCGTTAGCATTTCGGGTTGGCTCGATATTTAGTGCGAGGACGAAGCGAGTGCGCATCGTCCTCGGACCATTGGTGATTGCCGAGGCCTTGGGCCTCGTGCATTGGTGCTCGCGTACTCTCCGAGACGCTTTGAGCCTTCGCGAACAGTCTCCCCTTCGAGTAGTCGGAAGTCTTCCTCTAGGAGCCGCGTCGAGAAAGGATAATTTCGGGAACTGCGAATTCGGGAAAATAGCATCCATCGCGCTCGGCAATCGCGCGCCGGTCCGTCGAGACTACGCCGAACATCAGCGTTTCGCGAATCCCGTCTCCGTTGAGACGTGCATTGTACCGTCGTACCGTACTTTCTAGAATCGCGAAGTCTCGAATCACGCGCTCCGCGATCGACGATCCATCGCACAAGTGTACAAGGAGCGCGGGCTCCCGGGTTGCGGCCACGTGGCCGCCCCTCTGTAATTTATCTCCTGACAACGAATAAATTCATTCGAGCCCTAATTGTTTCGAGTCATTTCCGACCTGCGAGATCCGTCCTGCCGCGAGGGCTGTCCCCGTTATTCCCTGTGTCCGAATTCCTGGCAATCCGTGTCGTCGAAGTTCGTTCGTGATCGCGAGAAGAGTCGCAGCTCGTGTTCGACGTCCTCGAACGCGAGACTTTCGTGTTTCTTAGTGCGGTACTTCCGAGTACCTGGCGCCCGAACAATACTTAGCGTCCGATTCGACTCTTCTCGTCAATTACCTTTGTCCCGAGAGGACCGTGTCCGCGCGGCCGCGCACGGCCCGTCCTCCGCGGCTGTAAATTCTCGGGGTTGACCGTTTCCGCCGGTCAACAAGCCGGTCGAATACGGGCAACGTTACAACCTAAATCCGTAGTACCTTTAAGATAGCGGAGTACTCGCTTCGCCGCAATACAATGAGTGAAATTGACTAAGTGCGCTCGCTGCGTGAGCTATATCGGGACGCGTGGCTGTTGCCAAATACATGAGGGATCCTACTAGTTCCCTATAAGGAAAATCCTTAGCCTCATCGCTCATCTTTTCTGGCTTCGTAAGTTTTTGGGGAGGATCCATAGGAGAGGAAACAGGGTTCGAATTCTGCATTCTAAACCTTTCTAGCACTCTTTTAATGTAACCGCTCTGTCGCATTTCTATTTCGCCATTTCGATGTTGAAATTCGATACCTAGACAATGATCAATTTTCCCGGAATCTGTCATTTCGAATCTCTGCATCAAGATTTTCTTCACATGCTCTAGCCACGTACTGTTCCTAGCAGCAAGCACTATGTCGTCTACATAAACGGTTAGAATCATAAATTGCTCCCCCTTTCGAAGAATATATACGCACGGATCGGCATTTAGAGGGGTAAAGCCAATACTTCGCAGTTCTGTATCTAAACGAATATTCCACTGCCTACCTGCTTGCTTTAAGCCATATAAGGCCTTCTTAATTTTACATACTTTGTCACCGTTCGAAATTTTACTTAACATCTTTTGTGCTCTCTCTTTACATTCATTCGGTTCGAATGATATAATTTTTCGGAGTGACTCGAGAAGGACACCTGGCAATTCCATGAAAATATCTTTATCAACTTCTCCATTTAAATACGCTGTAGACACGTCCAATTGGTGAACTGTCATATCAAACTCGACAGCCAGTGCCATTATCATTCGAATCGAACTTAGTCTTGTTACCGGAGCGTGAGTTTCTTCGAAATCTAAACCCGGACGCTGTGAAAAACCACGTGCGACTAACTGCGCTTTTCTACGATTTACTTGCCCGTTAGCACTAATTTTATCGCAGAGAACCATACGGCAACCAATGACTTCGCGATCGCGAGAGCGATCAACTATTTCCCAAACGTCATTTTTCAACATCGCTATTATTTCTTTTCGAATCGCCGTACGCCACTCTGTCTCGTTCGGTCCGGAGAGTGCATCTCGCAAAGGTATCTCAGCAATGCTCGCGGACTCTGGAAGGTTTGACGGCGCGATAGTGTCGTTTTCAAATACGTCGTCATCCCCTTCCTCAACTTGTACATCATCTTCGATTTCCACCGTGCTACGCAATTTTCTCGGCCTACCACGGCTCCCTGTCCGTATAATTCGAGGTCTCCCCGGCTTATATTTTACTTTCCGAGGATTCTCGTCTCTCAGATTATTTTTATCGGCAAGATAATCTCTATCTACGCATCCAGATGACGATTCTCCGCTTGTACGTATTGTTATACTTTCGGGTTTTCGCGGGGGATCGACAAGAACTTCAATAATGCTTTCATCATAATCAATTATTTTACCGTCGCGATCTGTTTGCTCTAGCTTCGGATCGACTGCATTATTTTGTATATCTATTTCCGAAAAATTACTTTTCTTCTTTAATGTCTCGTTAACGGGTTTAATGTCTCGAGAAATATCTACGCGATTTTTCTCTGGAATCCATACTCTAAATCCCTTCGCCTCTTCCGAATAACCGAGGAAAATTCCTTCTCCCGCACGTGAATCGAATTTCAGTTTTTGCGGGTTCCGATTTAACGTGATAACCTTGGAACCGAACACTTTAAAATGTGAAACATCAGGTATTTTACCCGTCCAACAATGATAAGCGGTATCACCATTAAGGGCTCGCGAGGGGCATCTATTACGCGTATAATTTGCCGTAGAGATCGCCTCGGCCCAAAATCGTTTCGGAAGTCCGGCTTGAAGGAGTAAGCATCGCGCTGTTTCAACGAGGGTCCTATTTTTCCGTTCAGCGACCCCGTTTTGCTGAGGTGTATGCGTAACCGTCAGCCGCCTTTTGATTCCGCACGAATCTAAGTATTTACTAAATTCGTCGTTTACGAATTCTCGTCCGTTATCCGACTGTAAATATTTGATTCGCATCCCCGTGTGATTCTCTGCTTGATTTTTAAATTTCTTAAAAACAGATAATGCTTCGCTTCTCTGTCGCAGAAAATATACTTCGCACCAACGCGTACAATCATCAATGAAAATTATAAAGTATCTCGCGCCGCCGATTGATTTTACATTAATCGGACCGCATACGTCGGTATGTATTATTTCGAGCACATTAACCGCGCGA
Organism: Lasioglossum baleicum; assembly: GCF_051020765.1. Taxonomy (NCBI): domain Eukaryota; kingdom Metazoa; phylum Arthropoda; class Insecta; order Hymenoptera; family Halictidae; genus Lasioglossum; species Lasioglossum baleicum. Next base: position 893,476 of record NC_134948.1, on the reverse strand, counting down.
TCTGACCTTTTCGGAAAAGGTAGTCTGGACATTTTTGAACACAAACATATTTCGCAGACCGGTAGTTTTTCGCCTTTTCCGAATGACACACCACGTACGCTCCCGCCGCAATTAATTTTCCGCAGACTTTCCTCGTTAATATGACCGAGACGCCTATGCCATAACTCTATACCGCCTAAGGATTCCGACTCAAAATCAGCTAGAAACGCTGTAGGGCGAATATAATATAAATTGTCGCTTCGGTCGGCAGCAAAAACTATTTCTCCGTTAGGCTTTAGCACTCTGGCGTTATGTTTTGTAAACAAAACATCAAATCCGCTATCGGTAATCTTCGCGACGGACATGAGATTCGTGCGAAGGTCGGGAACAAATAACGTCTCGCGAAGTTTTAGCATTGTCTTTTCGCCGGAATTTTTCGTGGATAAACAAACCGTACCTTGACCTTCCACTCGGGTTGACGCGTTGTTGGCTAGATTCAACGTACCACACGAAGACGGCCTCATTGCCTCGAAAGACTTCTCCTCGCTACTCATATGGGATGAACATCCACTGTCGAGACACCATTTCGCCCCCTTCGGTCGTCCGTACGTCTTGTCGCCAATCTGAAGAGAAACTTGCTTGTCTGGTCCCTCGTCGGTTGAAAAACCTCCTTCGACCATACCTGCAGTTGAATACTGCTTTCCGCGGAACCGCGTACGACACTCGCTGACTCGATGTCCGATTTTCTTGCAACGGTAACATCGTGTTTCCGAAAAATTTCTCGGATTATTTCGTTCTGTATTATTATAACTGTCACCATGTGTTGTTTTGTTTTGTCGGTTTGACTTTCGAATCCACATCGCGCTATCGCATGGTTCGTCCCCCTTGTTCGTTCTCGAGTCGCTCTCCTCAAATATTTTTATTTTGAGGGCCTCGGGTGAAGGGTATTCGTCCCTTGTCTCTATAGCCACCCGAAAATTCTCGAACGAACTGGGCAAACTGTATAACAATAGAACAGCCAGCATATCCGGGTTAACTTTTACCTCCATATCTTCCAGCTTGTCCACGGCATCGAAGAAACTGTTAATATGTTGTCTTATGTCGTCGCCTTCCGCCATCTTTCGCAATGTAAGTTGCTTCAGCAATATCGCTTTTCGCGCAGGTCCCTTTGACTGGTAAATTTCTTCCAGCTTTTTCCACATCCCACTCGATGTTTTACAATTCTTCACTTGTTTGAGTTCAGACGGACTAATCGCTAAGATCAAATCCGATCTTGCCTTGGCATCTGCTTCGTCGCATCCTCGCGCCGCTGCAATCGTTTCCGCACTCTGAGTCACATCGGGTGTCCTCGTGCTGCCATTTACGTACTTCCAATTGTCGTTTTTGATCAATAACGCTTGAACTTGTATTTTCCATGTATCGTAATTGTCTTTTCCCAACGGTTCGATACGTATCGTATTCGAAGTAGCCATCTTGATTTCAACGACCGGCACACTACGCACTCACGAAACTCTTTCCGAATATTATTCCGTATCGTGGCGCTTATTCAATCTTTTCCAACATAATTTAACATCCACCTGGACCAACTGGGCCCATAACCTGTTGAAACTTGTGATCAGTGGACAGGTGGATACGAAAAGATGTTAGGTAGTGTACTCTGCTAATAACGGCTTTATTAAACGTATTGCTTTAATATGGCGCGTCTGACTCATGCGAGGACAACATTCGAACTGAACGCATGTCAACAGTAAATACTGTAGTTCGACATAAGACAAAGCGCGTCTTCTCTCGTCTATTCGGGTTCGCTCGTGTTCGCTCGCGTTCGCTCGCGTTCGCATGTTTTGTTATACATACGCTTGTTCCAACAATAATTAACTCACTCTTGCATTGGGATAATTTTCGATTATTGTAACATCATTATTGAAACATCATCATAAGGTACAAAAAAAAATTTTTTTAATTTTTTTTTAAATTTTTAAAAAATTGAAAAAAAAATTTTTTGTTGTCACGTCTGCCGACGTGTGGCCATAATCATAAGTATAGTTAGTAAGAATTAAACATATAATATTCACCTAGATATAAGTTCTCACACTTCGAACCTCACGTCCGCCATAGTTCTCCGTATCCTTTCATATTATATTTCACTCCCGCCATAATTCTCGGTAATCACGCCATGCTATATTTTTGCAATCGCGTTCTCATAATCAACCATAAGCATCCCGTAACCATACACCGTATTCACCGTACCTCGTAGTCCCGATATTATAATCAATTCCGCGTAGCCGCTAACGTTTCTTTTTTTTAATAACAACGATGAAATCGACATGCCGTAGTGGTCCGAGGAGGGCCAAGCAGCGACAGTTCCAGTTCCGACTTCGCAACGAACAGTACTCCCGCTTCTTGCGTCCATCCGCCCTCGTGCGGTCTCATCGTTCTCGCACGCGTTCCTAGTTCCGATTTTCGTCTTAATTGTAATTTAGTTTCGAACGTTGTATCGTTGTAACGTTGAAAGTTATAATATACGCCTAGTTATCACATCATCAGTGAGTCCCGGTCAATTCCTGCCCCTACACAGCGCGCTTGCGATACACTCTTTGCATATTTCGTTGCTTCTGCGTTTCCGCTTTGCACGTCTGAGCATAATACTGCTCGGTGCGTTCCTCTGGATTCATTGGGAAACGCAGAAGCCTCTATCGACTCTCGTTTACTAATTATACGAGTATCGCATGCCGCGCCGCGCCGGTCGCCGATACCAGTTGCGGAAACTCGCACTCTTCTACGCGAGTGAAAACGGTGGGCAACAGTTCCTGGGTATCACACGTGAACCCAGGATCATCAGCGACGTCATCTTCCGGGGACGGGTGAAGATCGTCGTTCCCGTGACGACCCAGCCAGATTCCGGTACAGCCGCCAACCAGCAGCGAGAGCAAGGCAGCTGAAGGAGGTCTGCCGTACCCACGGACCACCCGTTCTACTGCCCGAGCGCCGCTGACGTTTTCTACTCAGGAATCCCGTAATTCCTACCGGCCGCATTATTCCCTTCGTCGCCATCTCAGTAGTAAGTGCTAGCCAGTAGATTGTGTTTGCGAAGGTCGTGGTCCCGTCAGACGTCGGACGTACGTGCCGCGTGGACAAAGGTTGCGTCATATTTGTGCGTCTAGAGTAGGTCACGCGTCGCGAACCGATAAATTTACGCAAGTAACCTTCCGGACGTAACATTGTGTAATTACGTTTGTTTCTTCGGTGGAAACTTTCCGTTCTCTCGTATAAATTGCATTGTTGAATGAACTTCTTTAGAAAAAAACTAAAAAAATTAAAAAACTACATGACCAAAATTGACCAAAATCTAATCAGCTCTAAGTTACAGCGGGGCACATCGATTGCATCATTCATCATCTTGATCGCGTTGTTACTTTTTCTGAAAACGTTAACGAAAAATTTGATAACATACAAACAGACATACGCACACACACACACACACACACATACGAACATTTTGCTGAAAATAGTCTAAAATGACTGCAATGAGACCATGAAACGTGAAGATCTGCTAAAAAATCGATTTTCGATTTTCTCGGGGTCATTACAATAACTTTCCTATAAAATCGGGAAGTTAAAAATTGCGATTTCGGCTTCGTTATTTAGTTATTAACAATTAAAAATCCGCCTAAAATGCTGCAACACTTCTAACAAAAGTATACGTTGCGTACGTCACACAGGCGCGCGACAGTCTCGTATCAAGTGACAAACGCATGCATACCTTGGTTCTCATTTGGGGCCCCAGCGAGGTGAAAATGTTTAAAAAATCGTTGGACGACACTGAACCTACCTACTCCTTAAAATCCACAAGGGCATTTCTAATATCCGCTCTATGGAATTATCGAGTAGTAGGGGTCAATGCTCTTTCACTTTTAAATTCTTCTCACACATATCCGCAAATCCTTATCCTGCACTATAATTGTTCATAAAACCGTACTTATACTGGAATAAACGCTCTAGCACAATTTACAATATCATACACACACACTACGAGTTTACAGAGAGTACAAGTTTACTGAGGGGAATGAGGAGAATGTAAAGAACTGGTAATCCTTTAATGTTGAAACACTGCACTTAATTGAATTTGATTTTCGTCGCGAGACTCGCTCACAGACGGAACGGACATCTTGAGGTCGTGTGACTTCTGGGAACGGAAATCTTCGACGCGTGCGAGAAGAATCGTCCGTACAAGCTAGCATCCGTATGCACACTGATTCAAGACAGCTGATGAGGTCAATGCCTGAGCCCGATCGATAAAACAAATGCCGATGTACAACAGCAAACGCCCGCCGATTTACAGCGCGTTACTATGCCAATAAATTGTGGGTCCCGTTTCTGCGAACATCACGATTCTTTCTCATTCTGTCTGTGACCGCCAAATATCTCATGTGTGTGCCAGTGATCACATCAGTTGTCTTGAATCAGTGTGCTGGTGTACATACGGATGCTAGCTTGTACGCACGATTCTTCTCGGACGGGTCGAAAATTTCCGTTCCCAGAAATCACACAACCTCAAGATGTCAGTTCCGTCTGTGAGCGAGTCCGCGACGTAAATCAAGTTCAATAAAGTGCAGTGTTTCAACATTAAAGGATTACCAGTTCTTTACATTCTCCTCATTCCCCTCAGTAAACTTGTACTCTCTGTCAACTTGTAGTGCGTGTGTATGATATTTGAAGCGTCCGAACTACCGCAAGTCCGTATACCGAACTTCGCGGGGTCGTAAATCCCGTTCCGCTTGCTCGCGACGATATTCGGGGCTTTGACGGTGTTATGGGGATAACACCGACTAGTTGAAAATAAGTTCGAGTCTTGGAAGTTAACACCTTATATATATTTAAAACTTAACAAGTACAACAAATGATGAGGTTCGAAATAGAAGTAAGAGTAGTTATCGATTCGAGTGATTTGTGTGTCCCGATTTTTCGTGTCGCGTTGTATATAAGGTCGACACGGCGTCTTTCCTTATTGGTTATCTAAAAAATGTATGGGGATGAAGAAGTGATTGCTATTGGTGAGTGGGTGGTGCATATTGGTCGTAGGAGTAGGAGCGCTTTGGTAAAACTATGTTTAGGCTATGAAAATTACTAGGTGTGAATGATATGGGAAAACGATATGGAAAACTAGAGTGTTGCTTATATAAGATTGCCTTGTCGATGGTTCGTGGTTCGCTCTAGACGGTTCGCTCTGAGATGAAGAAAAGAATCGCGTCGCGACCGAATGTTCTAGAAGGCCACATGTTCGAGAAACTTTTAAAATCCCTAACAACGCTGTAACGGGTCTTGTTCCCGGTCTTGATTGAAGCTCGATCTGGATCTGGATCTGGGTTCCCTCCGTTGCTGATTAGCTCGCCGCGCCAGGATTCGTATACGGCGGAGAGAATAGTCGGGATTAGGAAGTACTGGGTGCGTAGAAATAAAGACACGTGGAATTTTAGATTAACGTACGCTCGCTGCCAGCGAGTCTCATTATACCGCGATCGCGAGAGTGCGGGACGCAAAATATGTTTACGATGATCGCGGTGGTTGGAGATCGATTACCACGCGAAATCGGTCGGGAACGGAATCTTTATCGGTGTACAGGAATGTAAGGCTAGTGCAAGTGAACAGGATTCAGCTGGTGACACACCGTGGCTGCGGGAGAGAGTAGCGACACGCCGTGCTCTCGGGTTCAGGATTCAGCTGGTGACACACCGTGGCTGCGGGAGAGAGTGGCGACACACCGTGCTCTCGGATTCAGGATTCAGCAGGTGACACACCGTGGCCGCGGGAGAGAGTGGCGACACACCGTGCTCTCGGATTCAGGATTCAGCAGGTGACACACCGTGGCTGCGGGAGAGAGTGGCGACACGCCGTACTCTCAGGATCAGGATTCAGCTGGTGACACACCGTGGCTGCAGGAAAGAGTGGCGACACGCCGTGCTCTCTGGATCACGAATGCCGTCTTGAGCTCTAGCCGTGGCGGCTTTTATAGCTCGTGAATAGTGGTGGGAGTGGTAGCGCGATGCGGTGATTCGCGGATTGCTTCTAGGCGCGGGGGTGGCGCGACGCGGTCCGTCTCGGCGCGATGACGGGGGGACGGCGGTTTGTTCCAAGAAATGAACGACGGTTGATCTCGGTTTGGTTGTAGCCGGTTTGATCCGGTTTACGTTCTGTATAGTAACAGGCCTGTACGGTACAGGTCTGTTACAACGCGGAGAAATGATCGCGGTCGCGGAGAAATCACTTTTGCTGCGCCTGTGGGAGAGGACGAGGTAAGACCACGGCCGCCGATAGGTTAGGGAGAGTACGAAGCAATGCTATCGGACTCCCGGCAGCTCAGGAGAGGACAGGGGTTGCACCTGGACGCCTCTCTGGATAAATGGGAGAGGACGGCCATGAAGGCCGGCCGCCCGCCGATAGGAAAGAACAGGGTAGCTTCCTGGCCGCCTGAAAGTAGGATCACCAGGTTACTCTGTACGTCTTGGAGAGGACGGCCATGAAGGCCGGCCGCCGAGCTTACAGAGGGCACCGGGTGAATCCGAGTCGTCGTCGTTTTCCCAATAGGAGAGTACGGTTGAGATAAACCGGACGCCTGATGGGAAAACCTTTTATTAGTAAAAATTATTTTAATCTTTCGTTGCTAACCTTCTTCAAAGGTTTATTGTAAATTTTACGAAAACTTTCGATGTATGAAACTAATTGGAAAATATATTCTTTGTTCAGAGAGAAATCCCAATTCCTATTCCTTGCGATACGAGAGAGAGAACCCGTTCCTACTAATATGTCGGATCCTACAAATCTTTTAATGCTAACGTATTCGATTCTAATTTTCTTATTATTGTAACTGACAAACTGGATAAGTTAGCTTCAATAAATGCTGAATCGTCAATAAGATCTTCATTTTTTATAATTTCTCTTGGGCTGTCTTAATACATGCTAAGCACACTTTGTTCTTTGAAGGATTTTACAATCTGTAAATAAAGGAGATCTTAACCATTTGGCACAAAATTAATCAAAATATTACCAAATATATTTACTTACTTCCCTAATAGCATGCACATGTTTTGCGTAAAATATCGCCGTTTCTATCCACGTTCCCCATCGTGTTGCGACCGCTTCTGGTGGTAAAAGAACATTTGGCAGCTTTCCCTTGTAAATTTCTATTCTACATGGAACTTTCATGAATATTTGTTTTATATACAGAAGCTATTAATTTACTGACCAAAGGAAAGTGTATTCGTATTTTCTCCGCTATTCTGTGCAATCCGTGTGCTACGCATGTTATACATATGTACCTGTAACGGTTCTGCTTCCGGTGGGATGTGTTTGTCACGGTTGTCGTGTCCTCTCGTGCTGAATAGCTCGCCGAGCCAGGTTCGTTTACTGGCGAGAGAATCGACGGAAGCTGAAAATAATTAGGTGCGCGGGACGAGAAATAACGACGGCGTGAATATGTATTTTCGGGCCTCACTACTCGTACTTTCGCGGAACCGGGTGTGACTGGTGCGTGAATCTAACGGGGATCCCGGATCGCGACGCGTGGTTGTTCATTCGCGTTACTGGTGCGTGAATTTACCGGCGTCTGGAGATCGGGGCGTCGCGACGCGTGCCCGGCAATCTGGTGCGTGTGACGACTCAGGGTACAGGCAGGAGTGGACCAGGAAACCCTACCACGAGGCGGGGTGATCTCGTGGCGGTTCTACGATAAATGAAGAGGATGCTGTCCCCTTCATTTAAGCGTCTCCGTGGCTGACGGAGCTCTCAAGGTGCTGCCCTGAGAGATCGTGCTCGGCGGCTGGCCGAACGGCAGAAAAGATGCTGTCCTTTCTGTTTGGCGAGTATGCTGTACCCGCCGGTGGGAACTGCCGATGCTGTCGGCAACTCGACGTCGAGAGCGTGGGAATCAGGAAGAGTGAATAGCGATACGTACCACTATTCTGGAGAAGATTCCTAGCTGCTGGCCAGAACTGGTGCGGGGGAAAGCGGATGTGTGACGTCGTGTTTCCGTGTCCGCTAAGATGGCCGAACCTCGACGTCCGTTTCCCGCCGAATGTGTCTCGGAGCGCGGGACTGTATATCGTGACGCGGTGTGTGTGTGTACGGCGTGTTCGGCAGTTCTCGGCGTCAGTCGGCGGTGTTCGGCGCGTGTCTATTGGTAACAGGCCTGCACCGTACAGGTCTGTTACATACCATATTGAGATAAAATAATAATTATTATTAACGATATAATGATATTATTAACAGTTTCTTAGGCCGTGTTCATACAGAGAGCGGCAAGTGGTAGAGCAATTTATTTTTGGTTATTATTACATGAGAAAAGCAAAAAATATGCACAATATGCAAAAACATGCGCTATGCACAACATATGTTGTATGCAAAATAAAAAATAAATTTTTGGAATCATCTAATCATGACATAAGTTTCTGTCCAGGTCCCATTTGTCTACCCATTTTCTATAAAATATGCATTTGCACAAACATCCGCAGTCTAATAATAATACAAAATGTGATTTTTGAAGTACGCTTGAATTACATATTCGGTTGGAAATTATAGTCATTAAATTGTACTATTTAACTAGACAAATGTAAGATTAGGATTTAGCGCCTAACGTTTATACTACATAATTCCACTTTATACATACTATGTTATATACTTCTCTATTTTTTGTTTAATGGGTAATTATTTACAAAAGCACCACCCTCTCCGATTTTGATGAAATTTATATATGTTATGCAGCAACACATTCTAAACAACTTTTTCCTTTTCCAATATAGGGGGGTCGCTTTTAGTTTTCGAGATATTTGCAAAAAACTATCGCGAATACTGTATTCAATTTTTTATATTCCTGAACGCTCCGCTGCAACGTAGACTGTTTCGGTGCTGCGTTTGTTTACATTTTGACGCTGTAGAGATAAGAGAGAAAACAGGGGGGCGGAAAGGGCCAGCCTGACACCACACACACCCACCCAGTGCTTAACACGCACCCACTGTTTCTAAATTATACTCTAGATTCTTACGTATTGTAACGAAGTCTCTATTTCGCTAAATAAATGGACATACTTTCAATAACCGTAATACGCTACTTTTCGGAGGAAGGCAACTTATCTCTGGCTAAATCGCTTTTATCGCCTTTAACGTCTTCAACGTCCGCTCTCTCTCGTGTTTGTCTTTCGACTCTCAATCGTTCCAGCGTCGTTTTCCTAACGACGCTGTAACCAACCTGAATCTTCCAACAATTCTATACAACGGGTATACCGACAGACGCGTAACATTAGTATGCCGGTAGACCCGTAACACTTCCCCCGCCTCCTCCAAAAAAAACGAACTTTATTCAAAAATAAAAAAAAAAATGACCTGTGATTTTGTAGGAGCAAAAATAATGAAACAAACACCGTGGACCCTCTAAAATCACCAACTAACCCGGCATTTGCCCGACGCTCCAGGGAAAACCACGGCTTAAAAACCTGGAGTGGTTAGCGGCCGAAATACAACAATATCAATTAACAATTAGTAACTTCAAAATAACAACAATATTATAATTCTAATGTATGCGGTCTTCAATTTCTCCCTCCACAACTTGCTTTTCCTTTTCTTTTCTTGTACTTCTGCAAATTAGTAGACCAGCGATTCCTAGCAAACCAGGAATAACGTTAGCATCTTCGAAAACTAAGGCTTATTATTGATTTTTTAATAATAATTTCTACTACTACTACTTATCATTGAACTTCGCAAGTCTATTAACATGCACTACTTTAAATTTCTGTTTATTCTTCTTAATCCTATAGACAACATCACTCAATTTTGTGTTAATAACATACGGTCCATCCCAATGACATTGAAGTTTAGGGCACTTCCCTTTTACTCTGAGAGGCTGATATAACCATACCAAATCCCCTTCCCGAAAAGATTTCTCCACTACTTTAGAATCATATTGCTGTTTCATTTTAAACGAAGAAATTTCTTGTTGCTTTCTAACGAATTTGTGAATAGTATCCATTTTATCTCTCAAATCTAAATTGAAATCACAATACAAAACATTCCTAATTGGAAGACTTCCGCGCAACAAATCCAATGGCAAACAAATTTCTCGACCGTATAACATCGTTGATGGACTTAATTTTAAACTTTCATGCTGAGCAGACCTATACGCAAGAAGAAAAAGAGGGACTAACTCGTCCCAATCCCTTTGATGCTTAGACACAAACATTGAAAGATATTGAAGAATTGTCCTATTTAACCTTTCTACAAGACCATCCGATTGTGGATGTAAAGGAGTCGTTCTAGTTTTCTTAGTGCCCAACAAAATCATTAGTTCTTTAAAAATATTTGATTCAAAAGTTCGGCCTTGATCAGAATGAATTTCTTGAGGAACTCCGTGACGACTTACAATATCCTTAATTAACGCATTAGCTACGGTTTTAGCCTGAAAATTTGGTAAAGGTATTACTTCTGGCCATCTAGTGAAGTAATCTGCCACAACTAACATAAAACGGTTTCCAGAAAATGATTTTGGTAAAGGACCTAAGATGTCTAAAGCTATTCTCTCGAAAGGAGAACCTACATTGTAAATTTGCAACAATCCCTTGCCACGATTAGCCGTGCCTTTCCTGGAGATACAAACCTCACAACGATTACACCATTTTTCTACATCCTTAATACAATTAACCCAATAAAAACGTTCCCTGATCCGAGAAACTGTTTTATTGATGCCGAAATGTTCCCCAGCAGTCGAATCATGAGCCTCACGAAGAACTGCATCTTTCTTTTCTCTCGGTACCACTAATTGCCAAACTATCTTTTTTCCCTCCGCAGATTCCCACTTTTTGAATAAAAGACCATCTCGAATCTCTAAAGATTCCCACAATGAGAAATAAAATTTAACCTCCGGTGACGTAGCCGTCAAAACTTCTTTAGGCGGCTTTTTTCCCAACAGTTTACTTTTAAAAACCAATTCTAAGTGTGGATCATTCCTCTGAGAACTCTCCCAATCCTGCGTTTCAAACAAAGAACACTGAGTACGAAGGATTGGAATTTCTTCAACCTCCTGACAATGTTCGTCCCTACTTTCCGCATTTAAACAACGCCTACAATTATCTGTCCAACAAGGCCTTCTAGATAACGCATCAGCATTGGAATGTAATTTACCACTCCGATAACAAATCGTGAAATCGTATTGTTGAAGTCTTTCTAACCATCCGGCTATCTGACCCTCAGGGTTTTTAAACGAAAGTAACCACGATAACGCCGCATGATCTGTACGTACTGTAAATTTCCTTCCATACAAGTAATGATGAAAATGCTCTATAGCTTTAATTATCGCCAACAACTCCCTTCGGGTAATGCAATAGTTTTTTTCTGATTTGTTTAGAGATTTATTAAAATAAGCAACCACTCTCTCTTCACCATCCTGAACCTGCAGTAAAACCGCCCCTATACCGACATTCGAAGCATCCGTATCTAACAGGAATGGATCACTGTGCGAAGGATAAGCTAAAATCGGTGTTGAAGTTAAACAAATTTTTAACTCTTCAAAAGCTTTCTCCGCTTCCTCTGACCAAACAAAACTTTTTTTCCCGTCAAGTCAAAAAGCGGCCTTGCAACAGTGGCATAATTCTTTACAAACCGCGAAAAATAAGTACACAACCCTAAAAAGCTTTTCATTTCCGACTTATTCCTCGGTCTAGGCCACTCCCTGATCGTGGAAATTTTCTCCGGATTCGTTTTAACACCTTCCCTAGAAACAATGTGCCCTAAGTATTTCACCTCTGCTTGAAAAAAAGAACATTTTTGAGGAGCCACAAGAAGACCTGCTACGCGTAGTTTATCAAATACCAAATGCAAATTTTGCAGTTCCTCTTCGAACGTCTTCCCAAAAATGATAATATCGTCTAGATAAACGAGACACTTTCGCCAAGTCAAATCTCCCAAAACATTTTCCATTAACCTCTCAAACGTAGCTGGAGCATTACACAACCCAAACGGCATCACCGTAAACTGCCATAACCCTTCGCCTACTGAAAACGCAGTCTTTTCGCGATCCCCCTCATCCATCTCGATCTGCCAATAACCACTCTGCAAGTCCAAAACCGTAAACCACGAAGATCCCGCAATCGCATCCAGAGTATCGTCAATCCGAGGTAAGGGATATGGATCTTTCTTCGTTATGTTGTTTAGCTGGCGATAATCTATACAAAACCTTGTCGAACCATCTTTCTTTTTAACTAAAACCACCGGGGACATCCAAGAGCTAACCGATTTTTCAATCACCCCCTGGTTTTCCATGTCCGCAATTAACTGCCGTACTTCGTCCTTTCGCTGAACGGGAACCCTACGGGGAGCTTGTTTAATAGGTGCGTGACCTCCCGTATCTATTCGATGCTTCACTACCTTGCACTTTCCCAACTGCTTTTTATCTTTTGCGAAGACGTCTTGAAATGAAATTAGAAAATTCCTAAAGTCTTCCTTCTCACTCTGGCCCAGGAGTACGGAATTTTCTTCCAAAATCGGAAACAAAAACTCTGGCAAAACCCGGTCTTCAGAATCCCCTGCAATGCCTTCGCCACTTTCCGAAGACCAAGCATCGATAGAACAATCATTAAACCAAATTTTGTCTACTCCGGCAATATGCAAACAGTTATTCTCCAAATCGACCGAACACCTATATCTTGACAGAAAATCCAGCCCTAAAATGCAATCTTCCTCGATATCGACAACGAGAAACCTATGCCGAACGCGTAGTTTTCCAAGCTCAACAAAAGTGCTACGCTCCCCGAAAATCTGAACCCTCTCTCCTGTAACGGATCTAAGATGTATTTCGCCTGACATTGAGCAATAACCCTCAACTGACGTCCCCTTTAGGAGTGAAACTCGCGAACCGGTATCGACAATGAACTTTCGGGAATGACCATCCAGAAGGCCCATGACGCTAACACCAGACTCGACCGCGACGTTATTAACCGAAGAAATTCGACAGAGGGTATTTTCTTGTATTTGATCGTTTGCAACCCTCTTTACAACGATCCCTTCTGGTTTCCCGAAGCGTTAGTCTTATTCAAAGAACAATTTGAAGAAATATGACCAATTTTTCCGCATTTCCAGCAAGTCAAAGGTCTGCTAAAGTCACGTGGCTGTCCCCCGTATGGACGAAAACGGCGCGTGTCCATCCTCGCACTCTCCTGCATAGGCTGCTGGGACCTCCAAGAGTCCTGAAAATTTAGAGCTTCCACCCTCACCGCGATCGCGAGTGTCTCGTCCAGTGTGGAACAATTCATCGAAGCAAGAGTAACATCTCTCTTGAGATTGTGGTCCCCGATCGCCTCGAGGAACCTCTGATGCGCTTGTTTATCGCGAAATTCCGGCGTCGCGTCAGGGAAAGCCGAATGGGAAAGAAAACAAATTTGGTTAGCCAAAGCCCGAAGAGACTCTCCCCTACGTTGTCTATAATTAAAGAACCTAAACCGGTCTAGCTGAGCCAAGTGCTCATTGCCATATTGAATATTTAATCGAGAAACAAGCGCGTCAAAGTCGGTACGTTTCGATTCCTCGAGACACGACAGGGCCGTAAGGGCCTCACCCTCAAGAGAGTCTACGAGGGCCAGACTCTTAGTAGTATCATCCCAGTTATTAATCTTTGCCAGGGTAAGAAACTGTGTCAAGTACAGTCTCCATGAACCCGAACCGTTAAATTTTGCGGGCTTAACGCGGTAACAAGATGGATTAGCATTGCACGGACGCGAACATTGATTGAACGCGCGTGAACCTACGTCACCGGCGGCCTCACGGTTCCCATCCCCTACAAATCTCTCCAAAAGAGAAGTAAGTTGGCAAAGACTGGCCTGATTATTCGCTAACTGTGTTTGCATGTGTAAAGGAATAGTGGAAGGATTTATTTAATTAAGGTCACTAGCACTTTGTGTTTAATTGTCAACAGCCACAGTCAAAAGGTCCACTTTATTAAAAAAAACAGAATTAAATTCCTGTTATCTAAATTTAACCCGACACCAACTATAAACTAGACGAAGAAGAAAAAGATAATATAAGAGAGACCAGAGAGAGACAAAGGAAGCGCAATGTCTCTTCTTTTCAAGTATGGGTTTCAGTAACGGTCACAGCTTAAGCAAGGCTGGAGTTTTAAGAGCAACTGAACAACGGTAATCAGCGGGGAACGACGAGCTAGGACGGTCGAGAGGAGAGGTGAAGCGGGCCGGTATTGTCTCGAGACATTGTTGTCATTTAGGCAAACCCGTCTCGCCCTTCTTTCCCCTGTCCCATGCTAACTCGCGTGCCGCCGCTGAGCTCGCACGATCCGCAACATGCCACCCGCCTTTGTTGATCGGCACAACGAATCAACAAATTTACATAAAATTTTATTGACCATCGGTAGCGGCGCTGGGGGGGAAGAGGCAAATTTGAGCAATAAGCCGCGTAAGGACGGAAGTAGCAGTACGAACGGTTACAACGCGAACAAGTCCGTCAGAACCAGCGTGAACTTGCTCGATTCTTCCCAACGGCCATCGTGTGGGTGGAGTAGCTTCGTTGAGGATGAGGCACAAGTCTCCAGGCTTTAGATTAGGCTTCTCCTTAGTCCATTTGGCCCTTTGCTGCAAAGTCTGCAAATATTCGACGGACCAGCGATCCCAGAAATGGTCGCGTTGCTGCTGGATCATTTGCCAACGAGTTAGTCGGGAAGCGCGGACATCCGACAAGGAAGGTTCGGGAATAGCCGTTAGGGGAGAACCTATCAGAAAATGGGCTGGGGTCAAGGCGGTGAGATCGGTAGGTTCGTCGGTTAGCGGAGTAATTGGACGAGAATTTAAGCAAGCCTCGATCTGTGTCAACAATGTAGACATCTCCTCAAAGGTGAGGAGAGTCTCACCAATAACGCGCCGGAGGTGGTACTTCACCGACTTGACCGCAGCCTCCCAGATACCTCCAAAATGAGGTGCAGAAGGAGGGTTGAACACCCAATCAGTCCCGGCTACAGCTAAAGCTTGGCGAGTTTTCAGCATTTCCTCATTGGAAGTGTTAAGCATTCGCCGCAATTCTTTATCGGCACCTACAAACGTTGTTCCGCAATCGCTTCGAATAGAGGCGCAGAGACCGCGACGCGAAACAAAGCGACGATAAGCAGCGAGGAAAGCTTCGGAAGAGTAGTCGCAGACTAACTCAAG
This sequence comes from Lasioglossum baleicum, assembly GCF_051020765.1. Classification (NCBI taxonomy): domain Eukaryota; kingdom Metazoa; phylum Arthropoda; class Insecta; order Hymenoptera; family Halictidae; genus Lasioglossum; species Lasioglossum baleicum. The sequence goes on along the minus strand of NC_134948.1, from coordinate 878,309 downwards.
GTGTACAGCACGGGTAGCGAGGCATACAAAAACCGAGACGTAAGACTTGCGTGTCCGTGCACCGCGTCCAGGCGAAAACTTCGTGTTGAAGGGTCCTGCATAATCGACTCCAGTATGATAGAAGGGGCGCGTAGGTGTAACGCGCGAGTAGGGGAGATCGCTCATTAGTTGCTCGGAAGTTTTAGCTCGCCATCGCCAACATTTTAAACACCCGTGAATGTGTTTTCGAACCGCTCGGCGGCCGCGAGGGATCCAATACATACGGCGTAAATTGGATAAAGTAAGCTGTGTTCCGCCATGCAATAATCTCTCGTGGAAGTAGACGATAATCAGCGAAGTTACTTTGCTTTCTTCCGGCATAATGATCGGGTGTTTCTCATCATAATCTAGGAGAGAGTGTTTCAATCGACCGCCAACGCGTAATAGTCCACGATCATCCAGGAATGGACTGAGACGGACGAGGGGTCCCCGGAGAGGGGAACGGGATCCTTCTAAGCAAGCAATCTCTGTAGAGAAAAAACGCCGCTGCTCGCACCGAACTATCGTAAGTCGAGCGTTATCAAGTTCGTCGGTACGTAGGCAGGTATCCTTCACTGTAGAAGTTCTTCGAGCGCAGTTGATGAAACGCAAGCACCAAGCAACTGACCGCAAGAGGCGCATGAAGGACGAATAACGAGAGAATAGTTCTGTCGTTTGGGAGGAAGAGGCGGCAGCGACAGTAGTACTAAGCACAGTTTTCTCAGAGCGCCTTTCCTCCTCCGTGTCCATGACTGTAGCATAATATTCCTTGAACTCACGAGTAGAGGTGGAGAGGAAGGAAGGCCCCTGCCACCAGAGTGAATTAGTAGCAAGCGCATCCCCGCTTAAACCCCGAGAAGCGGGATCGGCAGGGTTGTCTTTAGAGCGAATGTGATGCCAAACATCAGGAGAATAGAGGTTTTGGATTTCCGCAACTCTATTAGCGACAAAAGTTTTCCATTTGGAAGGTCGACCTTGCAGCCAACTAAGAACGATTGTCGAATCTGACCAGAGATATATTTTAGCGTCGTGCAACTGCAAAACATTTCGTACGCGTTTAACTAGTCGCGAAAGAAGTACCGCGGCGCACAATTCCAGCCGCGGTAGGGATACCTGTTGAAGGGGGGCCACCTTAGTTTTTGCAATGACTAATCTTACGAGAGGTCTCGAGTCGGTTTGAAATGATCGGACGTAAACAACACCGGCATACGCTTTCTCCGAGGCATCCGCAAATCCATGTAGTTCGAGCACGTGTTTACCACTGATCCCCACCCAGCGAGGCATCCTGACAGCCGAAATCCCAGCAAGACTGTGCGAGTAAGTAGACCAGTATTTCGTCTGCGCGGGGGGCAGGGGATCGTCCCAATCGAGTTTTAAAAGCCAGAGCGTCTGCAAGAATATTTTGGCAGTAACAGTAACCGGCGCCAAAAAACCTAGAGGATCGTAGACAGAGGCCATCTCCTTCAAAACCTGTCGTTTAGTTATAGTGACCTGAGGCTCGCGAGGTTTTAAATCGAAAAGGAAGAAGTCCCCCGCGGACTGCCACCGTAGTCCCAGTAAGGTGAAGATGTTTTCAATTGGGCGGTCACCTGATGAAGCGATGTGTTCAGCTGACAGATGGTCAAGCAACCTTGGTTCATTGGAAGTCCACTTCCTCAGGGTGAAACCGCCCGCCTTGAGAGCGGCAATTAATTGTTTTTGGACTTCTAAAGCCTCATCAATAGTCGAGGCTCCGGAAAGCACATCGTCCATGTAAACATCTGACCTTAAACAGGAGGCAGCCAGCGGGAAGCGACTCTCCTCGTCAGAACTGAGCTGTCGGATTGTACGCATAGCAAGATAGGGAGCGCAAGCTAGACCGTAAGTGACCGTACGTAGCCGATACTCGTCCACCTCACCGTCAGAATCGCGTCGCCACAAGATGCTCTGGGCGTGGCGATCCTCGTCAGCAAGCCAGATTTGCCGATACATCTTTTCCATATCGGCGGCAAAAACTATAGCATGGCAACGCCAACGGAGCAGGAGATCAGGAATCTCAGGCAACAAGTTGGGTCCAGAATGGAGAATATCGTTTAGAGAAATGCCGGTTGTAGTTTTACTAGAGCCATTAAAAACGACGCGTAGTTTAGTCGTAGAGCTTGACTCTCGCCAAACGCCGTGATGCGGCAGATAGTAATTTTTTGTATTTTCTCTAATACCCGTAGCAAGTTCCATATGATTGAGTTGGAGATATTCATCGAGAAAAGAGCGGTACCTTGCAGCAAAGTCTCCGGAATTTAAGAAGCGTCTCTCTAGTTTTGAGAGCATTATAGCAGCTGTTTTTCGAGAATCACCTAGCACCGTGAAAGCTCTCTTGAACGGTAGTCGGACGATGTATCGGCCCGTCTGGTCACGCGTGTGAGTACGAACAAAATGATTCTCGCACTCGTCTTCATCCGCGGTAAGCTCAGCAGAGGAGGGAGGAGCAGCTACTTCCTCTAATGACCAAAATCTTTGCAGCAGAGTGCTGATATCATCGTCGACCGAGCAATGTAGTATAATACGACGAGGGTTTGAAGGAGAAATGTTGGATTCTCCCGGCGATCCGGTAACAATCCAACCAAGTGTGGTAGCTTGGGCGACGGGGGAACCCGCCGCTCCCTGACGCAGACCTTCGCGAATAATCAGCGCGTAAATATCGGCTCCAAGCAAAAGCTCGATGGGTTGTCGCGAAGTGATTTCCGGATCAGCAAGTTCTAGATCATTGAGATGCGGCCACGTGCTCGAACCAGCGGTTATAGGTGGCTCGTAAGACGAAAGTCGAGGAAGAATAACAGCGTCTACAGCATATGAAACAGTGGGGTCGAGTCTCGATGACACGGTCAAATTCACCCTGCCTCGAGGTCGACTTCGCATCGAATCTACCCCTTCCAACGGTATGTTAAACGGTTTACGCGGTAGTTTAAATCGTTGCACGATGCTTTCCCCAATCAAAGAGACTTCGGAACACGGGTCTATTAAAGCGCGGACAAAAATTCTTTCGCCCGGACAAACCTCTATTCCCACGATAGCAGTAGCTAAAATTAGAGTTTGGCTCATTCGCGTGCAGTTCACTGTTTTAGTGACAGGCTTAGATACGGAGGATGAAGCATCGAAATTATCTCCCGAGTGAGGACTTTCGTGAGGAATATGAAGGGCAGTATGATGCCTGCCTACGCAGGTTTGACAGCGCTTACTCGACTTGCAATCGCGTACATGGTGGTTTGACAAACAATTGAAACAGAGATTGTTTTCTATTACCACTTTTCTCCTCTCCGGGGGCGTAAGACTCTTAAACGCAGGGCAAAACAGTACAAAATGATCCTTTTGGCAAAGGCGACATCGCGAAGCTCCGGGTGTTCCCGTGACGGCGTGCACCGTCGGTCGGCGGTTTGTCCCGCGAGGAGTAGCAGATGGAGTGGGGGCCCGTCTCTCAGCAGATGGAGTGGGGGGCCTTCTCGCCGTAGATGTAGATGGAACAGCGAGGTGTGACGAAGCAGCGGTAGCAAGCAAGTTGCAAGAGGGCAGCGAAGAAACAGTCAACGACCGCAAGCGTGCCCTCAGAAATTCGGACAGTTGGGAAAAGGTCGGCATCTCCTCCTTTCCCTCCAGAGTTGTCTCCCAGCTCAATCTCGTCTCTCCATCTAGTCGTTGGACAGTGATGAAATTGAGCCAATCGCTCCAATGCTCGACAGGACGTTTGAGAGCAGCTAACGCTTCAACGGCGTTTCTCGTTCCGTTCAGCAACGTTTTTAGCTCTGCAGCAGACTCCGTTTTCATCGAAGGTAGCGACAAAAGCACGCCCAGTTGTGCATTTACGAGAATTGCAAGGCTATCATATTCCTTCTCGAGCAACTTCCAAGCCCGCGAGAAGTCCTCATCGGTGACGGGAATGTGGTTTAGTAGTTCAGCAGGCTCCCCAGTAACGTTCGTCTTTAAGTAGTGTAGCCGTTCGACATCGGTAAAGATCGGGTTATTGATCACCAACGATCGGAAGAGGTCTCGGAAGCTGGTCCATTGCGTAAAATTGCCGTCGAAAGGGACGAGAGCAATTTTGGGCATAGATTGCCTTTTAGGTTGCTGAGGGGCGGCAACTGTTCCAAGTTGAACTGTAGCTGGTCCCAGCAGCTGCTTTAACCCAGCCTTCTCATTGATGTAGGCTTCCTCCGTCTCGTCGTAGAGGTTATTAGCAAAATAGGTGGATTTCAGAAGCGCAGCGTCTTCTTTAGCGCGAAGTTTATCATCGTTAGAGGTAAACTCCAGCCAGTATGTCTCTAGGAGTTCCAGTCTTGCTTCGACGGTATCCCGAGTAATTTTGTCGGCTCCCTTTTTTTTCAGGTTCTCGATCATACGCGAGATTCGTGTCGCCAACGTTTCTTGCTTTTTTAGCACGGCATCCATATTTAGTTGTCGGGTAGCAACTTGAAAACGTCTAGCGAAAACCGTTGAAAGTCACGACTGTTTTCGGACGAGGTCGAATAACACGAACCGAACTAGCGACCGTTAAATTCAAAAGGTAGCACTTCCACGACACGTTTTTAGACTTTTAGCACCAAAATCCGGCTCGAAGGACCACTAATTTATGTAAAGGAATAGTGGAAGGATTTATTTAATTAAGGTCACTAGCACTTTGTGTTTAATTGTCAACAGCCACAGTCAAAAGGTCCACTTTATTAAAAAAAACAGAATTAAATTCCTGTTATCTAAATTTAACCCGACACCAACTATAAACTAGACGAAGAAGAAAAAGATAATATAAGAGAGACCAGAGAGAGACAAAGGAAGCGCAATGTCTCTTCTTTTCAAGTATGAGTTTCAGTAACGGTCACAGCTTAAGCAAGGCTGGAGTTTTAAGAGCAACTGAACAACGGTAATCAGCGGGGAACGACGAGCTAGGACGGTCGAGAGGAGAGGTGAAGCGGGCCGGTATTGTCTCGAGACATTGTTGTCATTTAGGCAAACCCGTCTCGCCCTTCTTTCCCCTGTCCCATGCTAACTCGCGTGCCGCCGCTGAGCTCGCACGATCCGCAACAGCATGGACGTGAACTCCTCCGCTCGAAAATTCGCCTGGTTTTCCAGCAGTCGAGCTTCCAAAGCCGCGAGACGCTCCTCCAAACGAACAGACCGAGTCTGCATCTCGTTCCGCTAGTCGCTTGCTCAACCGCAGAATCCCACTTCTGACACCAATGTAACGAAGTCTCTATTTCGCTAAATAAATGGACACACTTTCAATAACCGTAATACGCTACTTTTCTACCGGCATACTAATGTTACGCGTCTGTCGGTATACCCGTCGTATAGAATTGTTGGAAGATTCAGGTTGGTTACAGCGTCGTTAGGAAAACGACGAGATAAGTTGCCTTCCTCCGAAAAGTAGCGTATTACGGTTATTGAAAGTGTGTCCATTTATTTAGCGAAATAGAGATTTCGTTACAGTATTTTCACGTGCTGATTACAAATATCATAGTGAAAATTGGTGCAAATGTTAATTTCTTAACGGAAACCTTCTTTTTAAAAACACTGGGTGCGTGTTAAGCACTGGGTGTGTGTGTGTGGTGTCAGAGAGAAAACAGGGGGGGGGGGTGGAAAGGGCCAGCCTGACACCACACACAACCACCCAGTGCTTAACACGCACCCAGTGTTTCTAAAAAGAAGGTTTCCGTTAAGAAATTAACATTTGCACCAATTTTCACTATCATATTCGTAATCAGCACGTGAAAATACGTAAGAATCTAGAGTATAATTTAGAAACAGTGGGTGCGTGTTAAGCACTGGGTGGGTGTGTGTGGTGTCAGGCTGGCCCTTTCCGCCCCCCTGTTTTTTCTCTTATTTCTACAGCGTCAAAATGTAAACAAACGCCGCACCTAAACAGGTCTACGTTGCAGCGGAGTGTCCAGGAATGCGAAAAATTTAATACAGTATTCGCGATAGTTTTTTGCAAATATCTCGAAAACTAAAAGCGACCCCCCTATATTGGAAAAGGAAAAAGTTGTTCAAAATGTCCGTATCTATGTCATATATAAATTTTATCAAAATCTGAGAGGGTGGTGCTTTTGGAAATAATTACCGTATAATGTTATAATAATGTATGCTATATAAACCAAACTAGGTTTACGGCATCAATAAATAAATAATTAATTCATTCATTATTTAACTAGACATACATTCTCTTCAAACTCATAATTATTTGTTTTGCTAGAAGAATGGAGGGGTTTATGGAATCCAATCTACAAAATGCATTATCGAAATCAGTATAAATAGCATAAGGCTCATCTCGTTTAAATTGCAGTGGATTGTCACGTCGCTTTCTTAACTTTTCGTATGGATGGTCGAACGATGAATAGCGACACCGAGAATTTACAGACGAAACGCCGGGCCACGCTCGGCCGCGCGATGCGTGGTCCTCTCGGGACAAAATACGCCCACAGTCTCTTTATTCGAAAATCAAACTTGATGCAATTTCGGGCGCCAGACACCTGAAGGTGTCACGCGAAAGAATCGTAATCTAGACACGAAAGCGGAACGCGGTTGGACTCGCGAGACTGTGACGTAGCAAACGTAACCTGAATAGCTATCGCAAGGGCGCAGGATTCTACGTCAGGAGAACACGAGACGTTCCCCGCGACGGGAAGGTTTTCACACAAGGAATAGACAACGTTTCGGCTAACAAGATGTTTATTCGACGAAATGACGGAGCTGCCGACGATCCGGCAGCAATTACAAACGTAGCCGGCGCGTATTATCGCGACTGATGGAACTCGCACGCGCAATGCCTCTCGTACTTTACAATTTCGCGAAGAATTCGGCCGCGATAAGAACTTCGCGACGCGGAAGGCCTCGAAGGCCGTTTTCCGACCGAACTCAGATGGAATTCGCGGTTTCTCTTGGACTTGCGTCGATCGAACAGAATTTACGACCGCGAATCGAACACGCGACTGTGTCCCACCGTGGAACGAGCGCAGGTTATTTAGAATTAACGGCGGCGACGATAATATCCCGAATCCGCGACTTCGCGTTTAGATCGGCGTCGTACAACCGCCATAAGGCGGCCACGCGGCCCCCCGCTATCCGACCGGATTCGTACCGCGACAACGATATCCTTCACAATATGAAGGATTCGTAATTGGACACCAATAGTGTCCCCAAAATCTCGTCCGCCTCGTTGGCCGTTAATTCTCGCGACACCTATTCCTAACCTCGCCGCGCTACCCGAGCCAACACGAACTTCACGAAATATCGAAAGCCTGATCGGCGCTTACCACAGGTAATTCAGCAGCAGCTACACGGCAGCGAATCTCTCGATCCCTTGGTTTCAGCAGGCGCAAAATACAATAATTAGCAATCGTTCAAAGATACAACTTTCTGTTAACGATTCCGGAGACGCAGTGATCGTTCACGCGGCAGCTCGGGTACGCGGAAGCAGGGCGTCCCCCACCTTTCGTATTCCGCTTTCTTCACGCAACATTTCGGCCTATCGCTAACGCGGGATTTCGCTTCAGCGAATCCGTCGCGACGGCGCTCGGCTTCCGGCAGCGTTTGGCCACTCCGGCAGCGCTGATGTCCGATTGGCCGCTCCCCGATGAGACGATCGACGTCAGCCAATCCGGTTGCGGTGCAGCTTCTTCCCGGACGAGGCGACGACAGGGTAGAGTAGTTGATCGTCTCTGCACCGGATGCCCTCGTCGGCGCCTCCAGGTTGATAGTCCTGGGCCTTGACGATCTCTCGTTGTTTTCCCTCGAGTTATGCCTTCTTCCTGCCTCGAGGTGCTGATTCTTGACGGCGTGTTGCATACCGTGTTGAAAGTGGGATTCCGGATCCCGCCTGGGACCCGGATACGGTCCTGTAAACGTTTGTCACGCAAATTGGCGCGACATTCAAAACATTAGAATGCGCCTTTTTAGGTCTGTCTCGTGCCCAGGGAGATCGCTCGCAGCGGCCCTTATCGCGATGCTTGACCAAAGGGTGGCCCGGTCTTTCGTTCAGGAGTTTCGAGTGACCTAGGCAATCTTGCCACGTCACAACTCCTCCCCCCCTCGGGGAGACCGGGCCATACCGGTGGCAGCCACCCATCAGGCTTTCGCGGGCTGGGTAGCGGACGCTCTCCCTTGACTCGTTCCATCCAATATCACAAAACTACTTGTTCACCTTACCCCAACATGTATTCGCTACCTTACCCCTTTACACTAAATACTTACTATATGTCGTACACCAATGCGGGCGAGAATCCTTCGACGACCGGCATTTATTCTAAAAAGAATGGTTCGCAAAAAAAATTTTCCGCAAATGACCGTTATTCGCGACTGTTGGAATGGGTATTGGGTTTCTACAATAATTGGTAGTCCTATTTCGGCAACGATTCTTTAATCTAACTTCTTTGGTGTCCTAGCGGCACAAAAATACAAGTTTGTCAGTCTTTTAAGAACAAGGTAACTTCTAATCTGTTTATTAGTAATATAAATTAGCTATTCTTTGCTAACGCTCCTTTCTGGGCAGCGTGCTTCTAGTAAAAAAATAATATATGTCCCTCGTATGATTTTTATCCGTAATAATAACACGCAGGTAGGAGTTAATCTCCCTTTGCGGCAGCGACTTCTCCGCCGGTTATCCTAGGCTTTATATCCCCATGGGTGGTGTGGTCCGCCTTCCTTCCATTCTTGTCCGCATTTAGGGCAAGACTTTATGGTGTAGCCCCCTCGACCACATCGAAAACAGTACACTGTTGCGGGCTCCGAGCAGTATCGGTGGCTGTGTCCCCGTTTACCGCACCTCCAGCAGTTCCTCTGTCTATCGATAAATTGTATTTCTTGGGGCTTCTTTTGTTCCCTTCTTGTTTCCGGCAGCGATGGTTTTGTCCCAGGTTCCCTCTTGAGTAAGGGTGGTTCCCCATACCGGTATGCTTTCTCCAGAGGAGCAGCTTTTAGGAACTGTGGGTCCCTCTTCTCCGGTGCGGGCGCTTGTTTAGGCAGCCGTGGTCTAACTGGATTTATTATTGTGGGTCTGCTCGGTCTCTTGCGTCTCTCCTCTTCTCGCTTCTCCTCCTCTCGTCTCGCCCTTTCTCGTTCTTCTTCTTCTTGTCTCTCCTCTTCTCGTAATCTCGCTATCCCATGGCGGTGCACCCATTCGAAACTGTCTCGTACGTTTTCTATTATGCCTCTCGCCATTTTTCCCGGCGTGTACGGAGTAATGAGCGCGTTTCCGGCGATGATTTCCTGGGGCTGCTTGATCTCGGCAGCGGTTTCTTTGAGTTCCAGGAATACGTTAGTGCCCTCTTCAGGCTTCTCTGCTTCGGCAGCGATCTCGTCGGGTTTTACCTTGTCGTCAGCGCTCTCTTCAGGCTGCTCTGCTTCGGCAGCGACCTCGTCGAGTTTCCCCTTGTCGTCAGCGCTCTCTACCGGCTGCTCTGCTTCGGCAGCGATTTCGTCGAGTTTCCCCTTGTCGTCAGCGCTCTCTTCCGGCTGCTCCGCTTCGGCAGCGATCTCGTCCGATTTCTCGGCTATCATTGTTGTGGAGTCGTCTAATATTTCTGTTGGGATGTCTTCCAACGTGGCGTCCAACTCTCCCGTTGTTTCTGGTTCTCCCCCTTGCTTATCTTCGAGCGAAAAGAATGAACTACTCGAGCTGGTTTCTTCCTCTATTTCTACTCCTGACACTGGGGAACAGTCTTTCGTCGTCTCTGTTGTCCCTTTTATTTCTTCCCATTGGGTGCGGAGGAACTCTTCTATCTGTTGCCTATCTTCCGACTCCTTTAGCCGGATGATTGCTTCCTTAATCTCGGTTAGTGTATTCATCCTTCGGTCCGGCAGCAAATGAATTCGGCCTGTCTTCTTTTCCGAAGGCGACTCGTTTTTTAATTCTGTAGGGAAAAGCTTGAGTACATTAGTTTTATGCCTTCGTTGCGTGTGATGGAAGGTATGCTTTTATGTCGCTTATGTGGACTTTTCCCAAGTCTCGGCCGTCTTCAGTAGCAAGGGCATATACTACTGGGGATATCTTTTTCGTAATTATTACTGGTCCACTGAATTTGGGTACCAGCTTTGCCGCAAAATGTTGAGCTGCTGACGAAAGTGCTCGCTGTCGTTTTACTACTCTATCTCCTACCTCAAATTCCTTATTTACATGTCGCGAATTATAATATTTGGCCTGCGTGTTATAGGCACTTTCTAAATTCTCTATCACCCAACTTCGCAAGGTTTGTAGGTGCGCTACCCTACCCTTCCAATGATCGGTCGGCTCTAATAACATGTCTATTGGCGGTTCGTTGTCCGCTCGTACGCATCTAAATGGTCGCGGATCTCGCCCGAAGTTCAAAAAGGCTGGGGACGTTTGTAACACGGAATGATAGGCCGTGTTATACGCAAATCTGAATTTTGATAAATTAATATCCCATTCTCTGTGATCCCTCTCTAAGAACGCAACTATCATCGTCTTTAGGATGCGATTTACTCTTTCCACCGGATTTGCCTGCGGATGGTACGGAGGGGTTGTTGTGATATGAATGCCATACTCTTCGGCGAGCTGATGTAGGCATTTGTTAGCAAACTCAGTGCCGTTATCTGTCAGGAGTACATCGGGTGTACCCCATCGCGAAAATATCAAATTTTCTAGGGCTTCCGCAATTTTAGGTCCTGTTGCACGTCGAAGCGGGGCGCACTCGATCCATTTTGTAAACAGATCTTGCATCACCAGGAGGTACGCATGACCGGATTTGCTTGGCGGTAAAGGACCCATTATATCGGCAGCGACCACTGACCACGGCATGTTAATATGGCGCCGACCCATCAGCCCGGAAGGGAGTGTTTGCTCCACTTTCGTTAGCTGACAGGTTGTGCAGCGTCTTACATATTCCACGGTGGTCCGATACATGCCGGGCCAGTAATACCTAGTCGCTACCCTACGATACGTTTTCTCTATTCCCAAATGTCCTGCTTGTGGGCCGTCATGGGCCTCTTGCAAAATCTCGGTCCTGCGCTCCTCCGGGATCACCAATTTCCACTCATTGGTATCTTTTCCCAAAGTCTCCGCAATGAGTGGGTCTGTCCTCCGATAATATAATTCCCCGCTCCTAATGCACCAGTCCTTAAATCTGTCAGGATTGCTCTCTATTTCCGCGAATTTCCCTTCGTACCATGTGGGTTTTATTACGGCACCGACTTCTAATTCTCCTTCGACCCCCTCAAAAGCACGTGATAGTGCATCCGGCACTTTATTTAGGGCCCCTTGCCGATACACGACTTGAAAGTCGTACTCTAAAAGTTGCAAGGCCCATCTCGCTAAACGACCCGATGGGTTCTGTAATTTCCTCAACCACCGCAGGCTATTATGATCTGTTATTACCGTAAATTTATAACCCTCTAGATAAGCTCTAAATTTCTCTACTGACCAGACTATTGCAAGGCACTCCAGCTCTGTAGCTGAGTATTTCCTTTCTGGCAGCGTAAGTGATCTACTTGCGAAGGCAATTACTTTCTCGATTCCCTCGATTTCTTGAGTCAAGACTGCACCTAATCCGACGGTACTTGCATCCGTTTGCAAGGTGAACGGCAACGAAAAATCCGGGCAAGAAAGAGTTGGGGCGCCAGCGATCATATCCCTTAGGGTTTCGAAGGCGGATTGTTGTCCGTCCTTCCATACCCATTCCCGATTCTTTCGCAAAAGGTTGTTTAAAGGTTCTGCTAGTGTTGCGAATCCTGGAATAAACCGCCTGTACCAGGAGGCCATGCCCAAGAATCGCCGCACTTGTTTGATGTTTTTCGGCACTGGATATGTCAGAATAGGTTGGATCTTTTCCGAATCTACTTTCAACCCTTCCTTGCTTACTACGAACCCTAAGTAACGGACCTCGGTGCGGCAGAATTCACATTTGTCCGGGTTTATTATAAGACCGGCAGCCTTTATACGATCTAACACGAGTTTTAACCATTCCAAGTGTTCTTCAAATGTTTTCGTCACTATTATGATGTCATCCAAATACGCGAATACGTGGGGCTCCATCTCTGGCCCTATTAAACGATCAAGCAACCGTTGGAAGGTTGCTGGTGCCCCCGTGAGACCGTACGGCATGCGACGAAATTGAAAAAGGCCTTTACCCGGCACTGTGAAAGCTGTAATTTCGCGACTATTTTGTTCGAGTGGAATTTGAAAATATGCTTGACTCAAATCTAGGGTTGAGATGTACCTTGCCGTTCGCAGTTTGTCCAGGATCTGGGTCATTAACGGCAGCGGATATGCATCCTTCCTCGAGACTTCGTTGACTTTTCTAAAGTCCAAGCAGAATCTATATTTTCCGCTTGGTTTCTTGACCATTACTATTGGACTTGACCAGCCACTATTAGATGGTTCAATTATGCCGTCTGCTAATAGGATATCCACCTCTTTATAAATGGCCTCCTGAACTTTAGGAGAGACGGCATAATACCTCTGTTTAATTGGCGGGTGCTTCCCCACATCTATTTTGTGGCTGATCAAATCGGTCAAGCCCTTCATTTTCTCGAATTCTGGCAACTCAGTCTGGAGGAAGGTTTCCAGTTGTTGTTTTTCGCTAATTTTCAAAATCTGTAGGCCGCAGCATACGGTGGTTGGGTTTGGGTCGTCGAAGGGGAATTTTTCCTCCGGATTGGACGCAAAATACCAAGTGGCATTGTGAAATTCCGCGACTATTCCAAACAATGCAATCGCATCCGTTCCTAATAAGAGAGGAGTCACGAGATTATCTAACACCCTGGCCGAGATTTCCTGTTCCTTTGTTCCTATCCTTACGCGAAATTGTGCTTTTTCTTGAGCCTTATCAATTGTCCCCGTGGCGAGGAGAAAATAACACGGTTTTTCCGTGTTTTCCACCTTAACGGCAGCGCTACTAAGCTGTTCTATTACTTCTCGACTAATGAACGTAATTGATGAACCCGTGTCTATTAGGGCGTCTACTGGCAGCGAATCAATAAAAGCTTTAACTGTTAACAACGGCGGTTTTGATCTTTCCCCGTTTGTTTTCACGCGGGCCGATATTATTTCGGGGGTGGTCTCTCCGGCCTTGTCGAGCGACCCCTCCAACCATTTCCCGAATACCGATTACATCTTCGGCAGGTTCTTAACGTTACTTCCGGTGCGCCGCATTGGTAGCAGTGCATCCGGGGCTCCTCCCTGCAATCTCGTGATCTATGCCCTATTTTTCGACAATTCCAACATTCCATCTCGGGTTTCACCCCCACACGTTGTTTATCGCGTGACGGTGATTGTGGCCCGACTCCGGTAGCTGGAGTTGTCGCTTGGCGCGATGGTGGGTGTTGTGACCACCTTCCCCTCGTTCCTCCGCGGTAGGCATCGTTCCTATTTCGCCCGGCAGCTGAATAACTCGCGCGCGAAGCTGAAAAGTCCCGTTTTGCTATCCCAGCGTGAGTATTTTGGGGTTCGAGATTGCGGGTATTTTGCCCCTCTCCGTCACTTGTGGTCGTAATTGCATTTAAGAATTCGACGTCTCCGGTTTTCCCTCTCCCTTGATGTTTCTGGGGGCTATACCGATTCGGATCGTAGGCGAATATCGGATGTGCCATTTCGGAGGGTTTCGGATTTCTTTTTAATTTTGCTACGTCGGATTCTTTTTCGGCCTCAATTAAAGCTTCTTCCATATGATCGAATGATTCTATTGTGCTAATTGCTATTGCTTGTCGCAAAATAGGTTTCGCGCCCCAGTACGTTCTCCTAATCATTTTCTCCTCCCGCCACGGTGGATCTAATCGCTCGAACATTCCGCGCATGCTGATGATATAGTCTCTCAATGGCTCGTTTTCGCCCTGAGCGCGGTCTTTAATATTTCTTAATAACGTGTCTGGATATTCCGGATCCCCAAAAAATTTCCGAAACGCGGAGGTAAAATCGTTCCAGGTTCGGAATTTGGTCTCCCTCACCTCGTACCAGTGGGCAGCGGTGCCTTCAAAACATTCTAATAGGCATCGAAGTAAATATTCGTCCGGTATGTTGCCATACCGGCGACGTCTTGAAAGTCGCTCCAGAAAGGCTTCCGAATCCTCTCCGGGCGCTCCTTTGAACTTTATTTGCCATCTTCGAATTATTTCTGAAATCGGCGTGCCCCGACAGTACATTTCCTGGTATTTCCGAGGTTGCGGGGGACCTTGAGAATCCCTGGATGTACCTGGCAACGGCGCATTACGTTTTAGGTCATGCTGGGTTGGCGGGTATCGGGGTGGAGGGGGGGGCACGAGTTTCCCGTTCTTTAATATCGGTACCGTTAGTTTAATGGGATTAGGGCGTGATCGACTACGTGCAGCCCCCTCCTCGTCCGAATCCGGGGTATTTACGTTGACGGTATTTTCCTCCGTATCCTCTTCAAAAGGGGAATGGTAATCCCACGGGTCTTCGTTGTTCGGATTCCGCGTAGTATCCATATCTCTATCCATCGGCGACTCAATTCTTTTCGCTTCTAATATTGTAAACACGAACCGTTTATTTTAGCCTTTATGGCTCGGGCCGGGTGACTTGACCGTACGGCCCCGCTAAGTCCCTCTACCGAACAAAGAAACTCATATCTCGACCGGGTGACTCTCGAATGACCTGGCTGTCCTTGCAGCAAAACGTTATCGGGAATTTAGCCGTCCCCAGCTTTTGTACAGTCGTAAATTTTCGACCCTCGCAAAACAATAATCAAGAAATCTTTTCAGATTTTTACTGATATTGCCTACCCTATTTCCCGGATGGCCCTAGGCAACCATCGACGGGATAAATCACTCCTTCGTCAAGGTAGCGACTTTTCTTTGCGAAATTATTACAATAAATCAGGGCAGCAAAGATTTTTCCGCAAATAACGACAATAAGCCAAGGTAGCGAATAATATTTTCGCACCCAGCTTCGATAATCCAAGGCAGCGAATAATTTTGGGGGGGGTGGTTTCAACACGAGACTGGGTACGACAGCACTAGGACTCAAAAGGTACCCTCCATCACCATTGACAATACAACAATAAATAATCTGGTTACTGGGACCACCCTCCACGCGTAAACGCAGGGCTGGTACCGCAGTCACCAAACACAATGTAAATAATCCGAAATAAATAATAAAAACAAATGATGTCTTCGGCAGCCAAATATATCAATTATCAGAAATTGTTGCACAGTTAAAAAAAATGGTGGTATCGAAATGGAAAAGAAACGGAAAAGACCAGTCTGAGAAAAAGAAGTAAAAGAGAATAGAAAGGAGAAATTTCCAAAATCGATCCGGAAAAAAAAATTATGTACAATTCAAAATCAATAAAGTAAATAACTAATAACAAATAATAAAACTAATTTGTACAATTGAATTTGGACTGGAAACAATAAGACTACAGACCAAACAACTAGGAAAATTAAATTAACAAAAGGACGACAAAACAAGAAATTGCAATAAATTAGAAAATAAATAGAACAGAGAGAAGAACAACAGAAAAACATGAAATAAATAACAATTCATAAATATCAGATGGCAATAAATAATAACAAAATCAAAAATATCACAGGTGCAACAATTCAAAAAAAATTATTAGCCACTGTTCCAAGTTTTTATTTTAGGGGGTTCTCCGTTCAAAATTTTACCAGAGCCATTCAATTGTCATATATTGAGAACCACAAGCAAAAAAAAAATTTTCAATAATAATTCAGTAAGGTGTGAAAGGCAACAATAAAAGCAGTTTCAATAATAATTTATTAAAGTAAGAATACTTCCTCGGAATCACTGATCGGCACGACAATTCAATCAATGTCTTTGGAAATACCCTTGAATGGCCCGTATTAAATGTAATGTAATAATTATTTTTCAAAATCAACAATCTTTCTTCGAATTCAGTGATTGGAACGACATTCAATCTTTGTTGTCGGAAAGATCGTTCAGTGGCATACCATAAGTAGAACAATCGAAATGGCAACAATACACCCTAATCAAAACAATAGTAATGGCAAGAGTACACAATAATCAATTCCATGCTCGTGGGCTCGTAATAGCTAGTGGCTGTCGTAAACACGTTTTTCAACGCGTGTTCGCCGTCTCAGTGCCGATCGCGTCCGAAATCTGCTCGAACGGCCGCGGTGGAGAAAAATAAACTTTCCTTGTGCGAGCCTCGCGTCTTCGACGTATCCCTAACACAAAAGTATCCCAAAATCCCTCACACAGGTTAAATTTACTGTGAGAGGTCCCTGTTCGGGCGCCAAATTTGTCACGTCGCTTTCTTAACTTTTCGTATGGATGGTCGAACGATGAATAGCGACACCGAGAATTTACAGACGAAACGCCGGGCCACGCTCGGCCGCGCGATGCGTGGTCCTCTCGGGACAAAATACGCCCACAGTCTCTTTATTCGAAAATCAAACTTGATGCAATTTCGGGCGCCAGACACCTGAAGGTGTCACGCGAAAGAATCGTAATCTAGACACGAAAGCGGAACGCGGTTGGACTCGCGAGACTGTGACGTAGCAAACGTAACCTGAATAGCTATCGCAAGGGCGCAGGATTCTACGTCAGGAGAACACGAGACGTTCCCCGCGACGGGAAGGTTTTCACACAAGGAATAGACAACGTTTCGGCTAACAAGATGTTTATTCGACGAAATGACGGAGCTGCCGACGATCCGGCAGCAATTACAAACGTAGCCGGCGCGTATTATCGCGACTGATGGAACTCGCACGCGCAATGCCTCTCGTACTTTACAATTTCGCGAAGAATTCGGCCGCGATAAGAACTTCGCGACGCGGAAGGCCTCGAAGGCCGTTTTCCGACCGAACTCAGATGGAATTCGCGGTTTCTCTTGGACTTGCGTCGATCGAACAGAATTTACGACCGCGAATCGAACACGCGACTGTGTCCCACCGTGGAACGAGCGCAGGTTATTTAGAATTAACGGCGGCGACGATAATATCCCGAATCCGCGACTTCGCGTTTAGATCGGCGTCGTACAACCGCCATAAGGCGGCCACGCGGCCCCCCCGCTATCCGACCGGATTCGTACCGCGACAACGATATCCTTCACAATATGAAGGATTCGTAATTGGACACCAATAGTGTCCCCAAAATCTCGTCCGCCTCGTTGGCCGTTAATTCTCGCGACACCTATTCCTAACCTCGCCGCGCTACCCGAGCCAACACGAACTTCACGAAATATCGAAAGCCTGATCGGCGCTTACCACAGGTAATTCAGCAGCAGCTACACGGCAGCGAATCTCTCGATCCCTTGGTTTCAGCAGGCGCAAAATACAATAATTAGCAATCGTTCAAAGATACAACTTTCTGTTAACGATTCCGGAGACGCAGTGATCGTTCACGCGGCAGCTCGGGTACGCGGAAGCAGGGCGTCCCCCACCTTTCGTATTCCGCTTTCTTCACGCAACATTTCGGCCTATCGCTAACGCGGGATTTCGCTTCAGCGAATCCGTCGCGACGGCGCTCGGCTTCCGGCAGCGTTTGGCCACTCCGGCAGCGCTGATGTCCGATTGGCCGCTCCCCGATGAGACGATCGACGTCAGCCAATCCGGTTGCGGTGCAGCTTCTTCCCGGACGAGGCGACGACAGGGTAGAGTAGTTGATCGTCTCTGCACCGGATGCCCTCGTCGGCGCCTCCAGGTTGATAGTCCTGGGCCTTGACGATCTCTCGTTGTTTTCCCTCGAGTTATGCCTTCTTCCTGCCTCGAGGTGCTGATTCTTGACGGCGTGTTGCATACCGTGTTGAAAGTGGGATTCCGGATCCCGCCTGGGACCCGGATACGGTCCTGTAAACGTTTGTCACGCAAATTGGCGCGACATTCAAAACATTAGAATGCGCCTTTTTAGGTCTGTCTCGTGCCCAGGGAGATCGCTCGCAGCGGCCCTTATCGCGATGCTTGACCAAAGGGTGGCCCGGTCTTTCGTTCAGGAGTTTCGAGTGACCTAGGCAATCTTGCCACGTCACAGGATATATGTATACTTATTGTTAATAAATCATTTTGTTTATTGTGGTGGATTATGTACAGGTGCGACAGTGAGATATCGTTCATCAATCATAAAATTATTACATATACATATCTATTAGACATTTTCTGCTAGAACGTTTTGGCTTCATATTATTTGTCGATTAAACGATAAAGAAGTGAAAATTCGGCGTTATATTCTATATATAAATTGAACTGCTGCATGGAAAATTTGAATAATAAAATTAATTATATTAGTTGTTAATACCTGCTGCTGTTTGTTAATGTCTGCTTAATATGATCGATAACAACTCTAATGTTCAAGACCTCGAAATCCATCTTTCGTTTAGATTTTGTAATAACATCTGAAGATGTAAAATGAATTGATTAAAACATCTCTCGCTCCAGAAACATAGAATACAATCTGTACAATGAGCTGTGTGAATCTCAAAATAAAGTAATAAAGAGAAAATAAGATTATGTAAATTAAATTGTTACGCAGTACATTGTTCCGTTAATAAATGGTAGAACAACTATTTTTTTCTTCTAATATTCACATATTGTTTGGGATTGGCTGAATGCGCCGACACCGTGCGAGCGCTGATTAGCTGCTTCGTACGTCGCGCGCTAATGAGAGTCGATGAGCCGCTCGCTGATTAGATGCCAGCACCGTCGGACGTCGATGCAGATCGATTATCGACCGAAACAGAGCAGATCTACGATTGGCTAATCTCTCTGACGATCCGCGAATCCGGTGTGCGACGGTTGGTGTCGACGGCGAGCTGTTCAGCGAACTTGCTCTTGCATCACTCTCTCGTAATCTTACGTACTATCAATACGTCGCGCGTCTCTGTGACCGGTATTAAAAGTAAAGTCGATCACTCGTCGACATACGAGGAAGGGCAGTCGGGATTCCTACTCTTAATCTAACATCTCTTGTAACAAACTTTATTGTGAAAAGACTCAACCGCTTTAAGTTGAGCCTACACCGTTCAGTTGTTATTGTGAAGTTCGTGGAGAAGTGACGAACCAAGTTTTGGGAAATAAAGTTATTGTTCTGTTAATTGGCTCGTGCTCTCTCTTCTTGTACGAAACACATATTGTGTAAATTTTTACCACGCAATTGCATCTTCTAATGCTTTTTCTTCGGGTGTTATATTAAAAATAACATTTACTTGAATCTATATATAATTAAATATAATTAAAATGTGTTTCAACGTACATTCCCTTTTAACAAGAGACCATTTAAATTACAGTTGAAAATCTATAAAGTGTTACTAATTTGGTAATTTAACGAAATATGACTTTGTACACTGATTTGTGAGAATTGTAATTCTGAAAACGTCGACCATGCAAACTTCACAGGGGGTTTCTCAAGATAAAAGTCTGCTCTTTCGCGTGGTATAGTTCAATTTTTCGCTGGACCCTTATTTTTTTTGAGATAAATTCGAAAATATTCGCAAAAATTGGTGTAAAAGTGGTGTCTCTCCGTCTTTAATCATTGTTTAAACATGTTTAAACAATCATAATGTATTAATATTGGATATCACTGTATTCGGGAAAGTCTACAGAATCTTTTGCTGTAAAGAACAATTCAATATCTTTTATAATAACATCGCAATATTTGTTTAAAGTTGAAAAATGTCTTTTTTTTAAACTCCATTTTCTCAGAAACTGGACGTACAGGAAAAAAATGAGAAACAGATTCGGAATCAGCGCGGAAAACTCTATAAGAATCGCATAGTGGGAATCGAAATACTTTTAAAAAGTTGAAAATTGTTGGACAGTGGCTATTATCGAAGGAATGTACAAATTATGTCAAATAAATTAAAATAACTTAAAAAGCTACTTGAAATAAATAAAAAAATTGATATTTTTTATTTGTTTGCAATTATTATTTTTTTAAACCATAAGAATGGTATCAAATCTCCGGGTACTGTTTTGGTCACTACATAGTCAGTGGACAACCAGTTGCAGCGACCGACATGCAAGCAACGCGATGTCCATAATGATGGGTGTTCCCCCGAGAGCGCGCCGCAGTCAAAGGATTGTAGGTTGAAGTCCCCAGATGTGTAGAAGACTTCTAGATATGTCGGCGCCTACTCGCCGCCTCGACCCAGTGTCGAGGTTACGTTCGACTATCTCGAGGGACGAAGGAAATAGTAGACAGAAAAACTCGCTGCTTGACGGACAACCGTCCAGCTCGGGTGTTGCAGCTCAAGAGGGAAGAGCGGGAGCTCGGCGTTGCCAACGGCTTCCGCCGATCCCAATTCTGGTAACATGGGAGTGGGGGAACAGAGCCCCTACACACTCCCCCCCCCCGAGTGGTACGACACAATTTATTATACAACATAAAATATGTACAAACATATGTCAAATATTTACAATATGTATAGACACCAACTCGTCGGCGCACAGAACGCGCCGTATCTGACTCCATAAAGAAATGTTGCATATTGCACATGGCAAGTTATACCAAACATATTTATAGAAATATATTTATAGCCCGGTATCGGTCGCCCTTCGCGTACTCCAAAAAAAATCGTCTTTCAAATGTTCCCTGCTGCTACGGTATAAGTGTGACTAATCTGCTTAATATGCTCCTCTAATGTGCTGAAAACGCATGGACTTTACACGCCTAACCTCCAGACAAGTGCGGTTTTACGGCCCCAAAATGCTAACTTGCACGGGTAGCATGCACAGAAAATCTTAACCACCGCAATATCATGACAATATTTACGCACGCCCTGCCCACAAGACAGTGACGGCGCGAACTATACACGCGGTAAAGAAACCGTACAGCATTACTGGCAACAGACAACGCACGCATTTAATATGGCGAACCTAACCAAGAAATATATACGTATATACATACCGCGACGCAGAAAGCGCGAGGAAAAACTATATTACATCGCGCAAAACGTGAGAACAAAAGCAATGGCAGACTGACTACTGTTGCTAACCAACACGCAAACGCAAAGACTGTCCTTCGGCGTACCGTACGCGCCGTGTCCGCAGTTGTGAGAACAAAATACATGCTCCTTCATGCATATTGCAAATTTATCAAACTCAAAAAAAATATGATCGCAGTTTGCTAGTGCGCTGAGCACACCTAGCAGCTGTGACCAGTGTGCTAATTGCAACACATTATTCATGGTCTTGCCCGTGTGTCTGCTGACACAGTTACAGTTTTCTTGGAGTACGTCCTCAATAGTGGACGAGACTGACCTGAACAATCGGGCATTGACATTGTATTTCCAGGCACTTCGATAACCGGAGAATCCGGTATAAAGAATGCCGGTTTTAAGAGCTCTGTTGATACTGTCTTTTCAGCACCGTTGACATCAACACTAAATAATCGCTCGTTAATTCTCTTTACAATTTTATGAGGGCCGGAATATGGTTGTTCCAGAGACCTCTTCGCCATGCGGCGTAAAAACACATGAGTGCATGTTTGCATATTTTTAAACACGAACGCTCGCCTGTTGCTATTGTGCACAACGGGCACTGGACGCACGTCGCGCATATATTTCTTGAATTCTTCCAAGAACACATTCGGATCTGGCGCAAAATCCTCATATAGGAAGAATTCCCCTGGCAATCGCAGGGTTGTCCCGAACAAAAATTCCGCCGGGGATGCATCGACGTCCGCTCGCACATGCGTGCGGAGTCCTAACAAGACGTTGGGAAGCACACGTAATCATTCCTTGCCAGTATGGCACATGATCGCAGATTTGAGCACGCGGTGCCACCGCTCTATCATGCCGTTCGATGCGGGATGATAAGGGGAGGTCCTAATACGATCGCAACCTATCAGCGATAATAACGCTGTGAACAAGCGCGACTCGAACTGAGCCCCCTGATCGGTGGTTAACACCTTGGGCGCGCCATAACGCGAGACCCACACGTCAAAAAACGCTCTGGCAACAGTCATTGCATTAGTGTCCCGTAAAGGAACAGCTTCTACCCATCGCGAAAAGCGATCTATAAGGGTTAGACAATATGAAAAACCTTCTGATGACGGTAGAGGACCGATAATGTCCAAGTGAACATGATCGAACCGTCCATCAGGAGCAACAAAATGCTCAGGGAGGTGACGACAATGTCGAGTCACCTTGGACTGTTGACATTTGATGCAATTTTTGCACCACAATGCTATGTCCTTGGTTATATTTGGCCAGACATATCTTTGCCGAATCAAACGACCCATTACCCTCGCCCTCGGGTGGGCGGGGTTGTGAAATAGGTCAAACACCGACCTGCGAAGCGCACCAGGAATGTATGGGCGAATCGCTTCACCGGAGATCTTGCATTGAATCGCGACATGCTCCGGACCCCATAATAACTTCCTTAGCTTGAGAGGAAAGTCTGGTGAACTGCAAATGAGCTTAAGCTGCTCATCATTTGCTTACTGCTCAGCAATATCCTTGAGCGAGATCTCAAGGGGTAGTCTGAGAGCTGATACTCTAGACAACGAGTCGGTGACAACATTTTCCGGACCCGGAATATACCGAATCGTCGTCGCAAATTGTGCTATGTAAGATAGCTGGCGAGATTGTCTCGGAGAAGCTTTCTCTGGGCGTTGCTGAAACGCATAAAGTAGCGGCTTGTGATCAGTAAGGACCGAGAAATCTCGACCTTCCACAAAGTGCCGAAAGTGCCTAACGGCCTCAAAGATTGCGGTCAGCTCCCTGTCATAGGCGCTGTATTTGGCTTGAGCCGGAGAAAACTTTTGAGAGAAAAACGCAAGGGGTTCCTAAAGGGAATGCTTTCCTTGCTGCTCAAGGGCTGCGCCCATTGCAAAATCGGACGCATCCGAAACAATTCGGAGCTCTGCCCCTACCCGCGGATGCACTAATAAGGTTGCCTTAGCAAGGTCTTCCTTTGTTTTCGCGAAGGCTTGCCTCGCGACATCCGTCCAAGGTATCTCTCTCGTATCATTCTTTTTCGAATCCCGAAGGAACTCATTCAGCGGCGCTTGCAAATGCGCTGCATGAGGAATGTTCCTCCTATAGAAGTTAGTCATACCCAAAAATTGGCGTAAATCCATCACACGCTTGGGTTCGGGAAACAGAAGAATAGCTTCTACTTTAGGCTTCAGTGGTTTAATACCATCCGAGTTAATCATATATCCGAGAAACTCTATCTCTTCAACCCCGAATACACATTTGCTCGGGTTGATACGTAAACTATGCTCTTGGAGCCTTTGGAGAACCAGACGAATATGATTCTCATGCTCCTCTTCAGAGCTAGATGCTATCAAAATGTCATCAATATAAATGAAGACAAAATCAAGGTCCCCTAGTACCCGATTGAGAAACCGTTGAAACGACTGGCTGGCATTTTTAAGACCAAACGTCATGAATAAAAATTCGAATAACCCAAATGGAGTGGTAACCGCCGTCTTTTCAACATCTTCAGGAGCCATAGGGACTTGATTGTAGGCTTTGTGAAGATCCAATGATGAAAAGATCTTCTTGCCATACAAGTTTGAAGAGAAATCATGGATGTGAGGAGTGGGGTACTTGTCAGGGATGGTTACCCTGTTCAGACCTCGATAGTCCCCACAAATGCGCCAAGTCCCGTCTTTTTTTAGAACCATATGAATGGGACTGGCCCACGGACTGGAGGAAGGGCGACAAATGCCCGCATCCATTAAAGTCCTGAACTCTTCTTTCACGGCCTTCAGTTTTTCCGCGTTGAGATGCCGCGGTCTCTCCGATACCGGAGGACCGGTTGTAAAAATATGGTGGAAGACATCCGCCTTGTTTGATGGTGCGAGTTTCGAAGCTCCCGACACCTCAGGGTAATCCAATAGAATTTTTGAGAATCGCGACTCGGGCACAACTGTGCCAATTGAATGATAGGAAGAATGTCGCGAGGAGGCCACCGCGAAGACGTTTGTCTGCGGGTCTACAAGTCGCTTTAAACGAAGATCGACCAACAACCCGTAATGTTTTAACAGGTCCGCCCCTATAATCGCGTGAGGCACCGCGGCAATACAAAAGTTCCAATTAATTGGTCGACGGAGACCGAGATCTAATGACCTGAAGGATTCGCCGAATGTATCTATGGATGTATTGTTCGCCGCAATTAATTTTAACCCTGACGGACTACCACGAATCAACGGACTGGCCGGAACCAGTGACAGGTCCGCGCCCGTAACAATGAGGAACAAAGTTCCTGATGTGCGATCGCGCACATGGAGACGGGGTGTACTCGAATTAGCCCCCGTACCCACCTCAGCCACGGAAGGCTCTTTTAGTTTCCCGCTTGGAAACTGTTATATTTATCGCACCAAGCCTTGCAAGACGTAGGGTTCTTTGGATGTTTCTTGTGAGCCCAACACAACTTTGGCCCTGCAGAAGGATCACGCGATCTAGAGCGGCCGCGACGCGCGGGCGTTGCCGAGCGTGACCTCTGCCTTTGTAACTTATTTACATCTATACGTAACTTGGCGAGATCCGCCGAGATACGTTTCAATTCTCTCTCAATGGAGGATAAAGAAGACTGCGAAACTGGAGTTTCGCAGGCAAATGAGGCTTGATTAGCCACTGCAGAGACAGAACGGTCAGAAGGACCAGCAGATTCCGCTATTTTGTCAGCAACATCGGCTAACTTGTCTAAATCCGTGAACCCCGTTGATGCAAGGATTGCGCGATGACTAGCCGGCAGATGGTCAAGGAAGACGCTACGAACGACGGCATCGTCGCAGGTGCCATCGTTTAAGTTTCGCAGGCGATTTAGAATCAGGGAAGGTTTGCCGTCAGACAACACCTGTCCCTTTAATAAGCGACGGAGGTTGGTTTCCACAGATGGACCATACGTCGCTATGATGCGTCGTTTGATCTGTTGGAATATATCCGGAGGACGTGGAGACAATAATAGAAGATCTTTTACGCACGTCGCGACATCGTAATCTATCGCCGCCATGATGGTATCGGCCATGGTCGCTTCGGCGGTGATGCGGGCTGCCCGCGTCGTACCCTCCGTTTGTGCGAACCACAAAGATGGATCGTTATGATAAAATGGGGGCATCTTGGGGACGCGGTAATTCTCCACATGATTTGAGTTACTACCTCCCCCAGGTGCCGGCCCACTGCCTCCACTGGGTATCGGCCCAGAGCCACCGGTAGACATCTTGAACCAATTTCAACCGAACAAGAGAGAAAAGAGAAACACCTTTAACCTCTGCGAAAACCACGCTCCCGCGTATATAAACACGCGCGAACAAAGACGACGAGCTGGTCTGAAGGACACACACTCGTCAAACAGCCTCAGGTGAAAAGGAATGAGAGAGAAAAAAGAATAAACACTATGATTCTTGGATGCGTTACAATAACAAGGTCATACACCAAGCTACGAATTTGCCCTCAAGTCTGAGCTGTTTGAAATATCGATCGCGAACCGTGGGAAACGCTAACACGCAAAAACGCGACTCGCTAACGCGAATAGAAAAAAACCCGAGCTCGCGCAATTCAAAATATGAACCATGTTACACAGAACGCGAGACTCAAACTGTTAGAACCGCACATAACGCAGAACACTAATGTGTATGAAACGCAAAAATGAAACTTGCAACAATATACGAGAATCGCGTCATACGATTTAATACAGCGGTCGCCGGGCCAACACGCGCCAAAAATAACGGACAAATATCACGCACTACGCAATGTGACAGACCAATTTGAACGCGCGAAGCAATATGGCTGATCGAATCGAACGCGCGAAGATTACGCCTCTGCACCAAAAAAAAAATGGCACCCGCGCGTAAGAAAATTATCGCTAACGCAAATGTTATATGCAGATCATTTCAGCATGCGCACGCAACCGCTTAGCGCACAACACGCGTTTCACAAACACTGTCACACACTTGAACACAAGAGGGACACGACCATTGGGAGATTCCCACGTGTCTGCCGGCACCACGCCGTAGTCGCTGATCTGCCTCCTTGAAACACCAGGAATCCCTCGTTGACGACGAGGAACGGCTGCAGCGGAGGAAGGCGCCGGTGTCGGTGGCTTCACGCAAAATCCAGTAGATCATCACCCAACGTCTCGCTTCCACGAAGAAAGATGCCAAGATGGCGGATCCAGACCATGTACACGGGAAGACGTTGACGACTTGCCGTTACGACAAAATGTCGGCCTCGGATCTCCTCTGATTCAGGACGAGTGCTTGCAGCACTCTCTTCTTAGCTCGAGTGCTTATTGCACCGCCTCCGAGTCGCTCATAGGCGATGAGCCACGTGCTGACTCATGGACTTGCACGAGGTTTGCAAACTGCGCAGCACACTTTCTCACCCAGAACACCGAATACGCAGGAATCCTGCTACTTCGTCCCGACGAATAGATCACGTCGGGGTCACCAATTGTAGGTTGAAGTCCCCAGATGTGTAGAAGACTTCTAGATATGTCGGCGCCTACTCGCCGCCTCGACCCAGTGTCGAGGTTACGTTCGACTATCTCGAGGGACGAAGGAAATAGTAGACAGAAAAACTCGCTGCTTGACGGACAACCGTCCAGCTCGGGTGTTGCAGCTCAAGAGGGAAGAGCGGGAGCTCGGCGTTGCCAACGGCTTCCGCCGATCCCCACTCTGGTAACATGGGAGTGGGGGAACAGAGCCCCTACAGGATTTTTGTGGGAAAGTCGAAAAAGATCGGTTCTGTAACCGTCACAAAGTAAACGCTAAGAAGAGTTGTTCATAATTATGCGCTTGACAACATACACTACAGTGCAAAAGAAAGGAGCACCCGGACATATTTAATACAAAAGCGTAAAAAATTTAGTAAGAACACAGTAAGTTTTAAAAAAATGATCCTAACTTGAAAAATCTCCCTAAATTTTAACTTAAACTTTCCCCGAATTGAAAACTTGTAATTTCCTTTAAGTCAAAACTTCAAAATTTTCCTTAATTCAAAACTTGTAATTTCCTTTAAGTAAAAAATTGAAATTTCCCTTAATTTTTACTTGAAAAATTTCCCCGAAATTCGAAACTTGAAATTTCCCTAAATCTAAACTTGAAATTTCTCTCAATTTAATCTTGGAATTTCCTTCAATGTAATCTGGAAATTTTCCTCAATTTATTCTTAAAATTTCCCTAAATTTAATCTTGAAATTTCCCTCTATTTATATTGGAAAAATTTCCCTAAATTTAAACTTGAAATTTCCCTAAATCTAAACTTGGAATTTCCTTCAATTTAATCTTGAAATTTTCCTGAATTCAAAACTTGAAATTTTCCTCGTTCACGAAGAGAAGCGTAAAATCAAATAAGAACACTGTATGTTTTGAAAAAGAATTCCGCTGTTTAATTGAGTAGTTCTGAGAATATATGTGTTATTGCGCAATAATGTAATACTTTAAGTGCAATAAATAAATTATTGTACAATACATTTTTTACATGAAGATATTGTTTGTCATTATGTTTTATAATTATACTGGGTGCTTCTTTCTTTATCACAGTAGTGTATGTTAAGGTCAAAACCATTGGAATATTCACCCGTGAACGTAAGTTTAACCGATTGATTGAACAAAAGTTTAAAATTTATCCCATTCGTTTAACTGTCTCGGAATTGCTCTGGTAGTCCGAACTGCGTCACGAAATAAGGAAAGTCATAAATAAAGTATTAAGAATCGGTATCGATTCATGCGGCAGCATTTGTATTGACGTCTTCAGCTCTAAAGTCCAGTTTCGACGCACGGCACGGCGCATATGTATCTATGCTTCATGCTTAACATTTTTACGACTGCTTTAAATCTCCCGTGTACCGTTCGCGGTACCATATGCTCTTACATCTGTCTGGAACGCATTAAACCGAACTGAAAAATATCATTCGAGGCGAATGAATTTTCGTTATACATTAACTGATGGAAAATTATTTATACGATAATGGTGCTAGATACAGTAACTCACAAAAATATTCGGACACTTTTGGAAAGACGATAACTTTTTAAAAATCGAACCAAACAACTTGTGAATTTTTTCGCTGACATTAGATAAAATAGTTTACCAGCTCGTATACCCAGTTATACAGGGTAAGCATAAATCTCGTATAAATCTCTAGCTCTCACTGAATTTTGCTAGCATTCTCCGTAAATGAGAAGCATATCGGTTTGTTGTTCGAAAGAATACATCGCTTACAGTCTCTTGATTTGATGATATACCATTCCTATCATTGATGTCCTGCGATATGGTCCAGAAGTGTTTATCTGTCATTGCCATGGTTAGTAAATACGCTATATAATACCTAATGAATATCTAATAAATAAACCTGGCAATGGCAGATAAACACTTCTGGACGATATCGCAGAACATCAATGATAGGAATGGTATATCAACGAATCAAGAGACTGTAAACGATGTATTCTTTTGAAGAACAAACCGATAATACATACTCAGAATCTATCAAAATCGAGCATAAAAAATTGGACACTCCATTTCAAAAAACGCTGGTGACATTGAAAATACCGAAAAAAGGCACAATAAAGAATAATATTATGATGGCGACGCACAGTGGGCTCCATTGAAGAAGCACGCGACATTTTTGAAATTTGAATTAAATATATAAAAAAATAACTCCTTCTCAATGATTTTTAAATTAATATATTTCACATTTGTTTAATCTTTTTTATTAATTTAAAACAGTTTTATAAATTATTTATTCTGTAATGAATTTAATATATTTTCGCTATTTAAATGCAAATAGATAAAATGTTTAAGTTTTATATTATTGAGAAAAATTTGTTAAGACCGAAAATCTTGAAAAATTGCAATTTTTACCACTTTTGATCGTTTATAATTCGTAAACCACTTAACCAATTTCAATGAAATTTTCAAAGCGTATATAATTTATACCAGTTGACAAAAGACATTTTTAAAATTTTTGTTATTGGGTCAGCTAAAAAAGTTGTAAAAATCAATTTTTAGTATTGTTTTTCACAATTCCGACCAAATGCATTTTTTCAACTTATTTATTAGACGTCATTTACTCAACTAATTCTTCTAGCCTTACAGAGAAATTGAAGTCGTTTGGTCCATTCATATAAAAGTTATTCAGGTTTAAAGTGTGTGGAATCAGTTATGCTCCTTACTGCAAAAATTAATTCTAAAAATAAAATATAATTGATATATATTAACTTACTTGATGTATTATATTACAGGGTGACAAGAAATAACGGAGTTAATCATTTCTTATTATAATTCTGTCAAATTGACGAATTTTGAAAAACCAAATAATAACAACCATAACATGGACCTTTAGACCGCTATTAGACTAGGCCACTGGTGGGCAACTTGGTGGCGCCACCGAATTGAAGAGCTTCTAGGCCGCTATTAGACTAGGCCACTGGTGGGCAACTTGGTGGCGCCACCGAATTGAAGAGCTTTTATGAATCGGTAACTGGTGGTACCACCAAGCGTTCATTCCCGCTGTCGATGTAACGCTGTGTCGTGCTCTTATTTATTTTACGATAAATGTGGTGGTAATTTGAACGTCAATTGTTCATGTTTTCGCGATGCTGGTGGCGCAACTTGGTGGCTTTGTCAAATAGGCTACATTCAAATCAATGCCCCGGCTGGTGGCGGCGCCACCAAATGTTGCCAGGCCGGTTGTCGATACCGTCCACCAGATCGGCAACAATTTTTAGTGGCTCCACCAGTTACCGTAGTCTAATAGGTTACATTTGATTCAATGCCCCACGACGTGCTGAGCAACTGGTGGCGCAACCGAGTTGCGCCGATCTTGAAATTTTCGGCAATGGGCCGCAGCTCTTCTGGCGTTATTCAGTCCCATTTCCGATACAGAGATTTTTTCAATGACTCCAAATTTTTATGGGGCCGAGCACAGGCCCTGGCCTCTAAAATCGACTACACGCTGTAGTCCATCGGGTTGAGATTCGGTGAGTACGACGGCCATTCCACAGATGTGATGAAACCTGGAAAATGGGCTTTGCATCACTCCTGAGTCGTTTTCGCCCTGTGGGCCAGCGCGGAATCCTGCTGTAACGTCCATTCCGGATCGCCGAGGTGCTGTTGGGCCACAGAAGTACGACGGCTTCGAGAATGTCCCGTCGATACACTTCTTGGTTGATTTTGACCCCTTGATCCACGAAAACCGTAGCAAATCCCTTTTTCCAGGTTTCATCACATCTGCGGAATGGCCGCCGTACTCACCGGATCTCAATCTATGAACTCCAGCGTTTGGTCGATTTTGGAGGCCAGGGCCTGTGCTCAGCCCCATAAAAGTTTCGAGTCGCTGAAAAAATCTCTGCGCCGGGTGTGGGACCGAATGACGCCAGAAGAGCTGCGGCCCATAGCCGAAAATTCCAAAACACGTTTGAGCCTCTGAATCGGCTCAAAGGGTGGCCACTTCGAAACTTCTTAAATATATGAATACTAGAGCTCTATGTTATGGTTATTATCATTTGGTTTTTCAAAATTCGTCGATTTGACAGAATTACAATAAGAAATGTTTAACTCCGTTATTTCTTGTCACGCTGTAAATAATATAAACAGAAAACGTATAAAACTGAAAATAATTTCGGAATCACAGTACTGCACAAGCTGATAGTTCTGCTCTGACTGACAATAATTCTGTTCCGATCGACAATTTGCATCGACAAAACGAAACATAAAGATTTGAAGATCGATGCGCGTAAACAATTACAATGCAACTTATGCACTGTCGAAAAGAATTCGTCCAACTCAACGCAGTCAAAATATCAGAGATGAAAGACTGACTTATTTATACTGCAAAATATAAATTAATATTAAATAAAAATATAATATAAATATAAATATTCAACACAGTTCTGTCAGATTTTCAGAGGCTGCGTATTTGACGAATTCAGCGCGTAGCGCGCGTCCGAGCGCGGACAAGATAACGCGACGCGGATGTCTTCAGACTAGTTCAGACAATAATATCCTAGGGGTGAATTGAAGAAAAGGTTCCCCTTGACGTTCCGAGTAAAACTGGAGTTGTTTTCCTGTCGGAATGAAAAAAAGACAATAATATCCTGAAAAGGGACTCGAAGGAGGAAATCAGTTTTGTCACAATATAGAGAGGAAGGTTCACTGAAAAAATCCTTACTTGTTAAAAAGTGGGCCCTCCTGGAACCCGAAAGATAGCGCATGTTAAAGATACAATTTTTAAACGATTATTTCCATTTTGCCCAGTATCTTTTTAAAAATATTTTATATAACATAATTGTCAATGAAAAGTATGATTTCCTATCAATAATGTGTGCATTTTGATGTAGAAAAAAATTCAGGGCAAGAAGTTGATCACAGTTATCCCGACACTTTAAGAATGAACAGCCAAATAATGTAGGGAAAATCGATATTCCTAAACTGTCTAACTTCATGCGCGTATCACAACTAGAACTGCTATTGTATTTGATTAATTTTATCATTTTCATGGCCGGCGGACATTTAGAAATCGATAACAATTGAAAAAATATCAAAATTAGAAAGTTGATTTTTTCGCAAAATGTCGCTTGCTTCTTCAATATAGCACACTGCGCGACGTGCGTCCTCCGATACCATTCAAATTTCCATTTCGCCAAATTTCGTGTCTTTAAATCCAACAAAGATATTCTGTTCTGTTTCTTCTGGCTCACCCTGTATATTTAAGGTCCTTGCAGACTATACCGACACGGCGGCTACCTGCACCCAGTGATGGTAGGTAAGGCGCTTTTTTCGCGCATGCGCGACTATTCTAACCTCAGACGGCCTCAGTCATGTACGAAGATCGGGTACCTTCGGCACCTCGCTAATTTCGCATAATTTCATAATGTTATAGCTGGCGTCAAGACGAATCCAACGACCTACTTTTTTATGACCCTGAGCCCATAAATAACGCTGCAATATTCTATTCCCGTTTTTCGGCCCACTGTGTGACAGCGGCGCTTCGCGGCGTAGGCGTAGGGCGCCGCCGAGCAGTTCCCCACAAACTTCGGACGTAGATACGGTCCTGACGAAACTCGCGCATGCGCGAAAAAAGCGCCTTACCTACCATCACTGCCTGCACCGCGCCGCTGTGTATTGCAATGGGGATGCGGCGGGTCGTCGGTACGGCCTAGTATCCGCATCTCCATTGAAATACACAGAAGAAACCCAAAACGGCCTAGCGGCGCAGTGCAGGTAGCCGCCGCACAGTGTGACGAATGGCCTTTTTAGCTGGACAAAATTCTAAAAAAATCGCCTATTTTTCTATATTGATCAATTGATATGTTTACAATTGTATAAAATATGAATTATTATTAACTTTTTACAACATTTAGTTGGTTTTTGTTAATTAAACAATATATTTTAAGTGATTTATAATTAAATATAATATACAACGAAGTTAGTAATGGATCTATGTAACACACAGAATGATAACAAGTAGTAGATATTATCAAAGAAGACGTCATTTTTAATTATGGACAAAAAGAATGTTAATATAATTTACTAATTTACTTTTTGGAGATTCAGACATACGGGAAAGAATTATTCTTTGGTTTAGTATACGGTTTCAATCTATAAATAATCTGCTGCATATTATTGTTTATTATTTTAATATAATAAAAAATTAAAAATATAATAACAAAAATATAAATAAAACAACAGAAATAACAGAGATCAAAATGAAAGTATTAAATAGGAGCGTTCGGTTGCTAGAAACTAATAACTTATAAACTAATAACTTATAAAAAAATGTAAATTAATCTAAAAATTTGAAAAAAGGTATCACGTTTGATGTGATAACGTAACAAATAAAACACTAACAACAAACACAGTAATAATAACTGTTAGAATATCTTTATTAATCAGAGCGTGGCACGCTCTGCCCGTACTTAACTGCCAATATTATATATTTCACATATAAAACGCGGTTCGGTACGCGCGCGGCACGGAACGTGGTTCGCGGTAAAAAGGCACGTCTGTCTCCGTTCGACGCCACAAGAAGAAGACCGCCGCAAACAGAAGCGAACCAACATGAGGCAACTCGCCACGAGGCGGCGCGGCGCCTCTACGAAACACACATACGCAATGACCCACGGATTAGCGCCAAATTTCAACACTCCCCCTTAATCCCTGGGTTAATGCGCTCACAATAATTTTCGCAACCCTAGTCGCTCCACGCATTCATCATGCTTTATCCTTGATATTGCTTTAGTTAGTATGTCCGCAGTCATCTCGCTGGTAGGTACATACTTTACAATTATGTCGCCTCGCTCTTGCGCTTCTCGCGAAAAATGATACCTAATATCGATATGCTTACTTCGCGTATGATACACACTATTTTTGCACAATTGTATCGCACTTTGATTATCACAGTAAATTTCAGTCGCTCCTTTTAATACATTACAATGTCGGATATGTCTTAGTAAGTCTCTTACATATATTATTTCTTTGGTCGCATCTGAGAGAGCCATGTACTCGGCTTCCATGGTAGAAAGTGCGACTGATTTTTGTTTTCTGCTGTTCCAGCTAATCGGCCCCCCAGATAAGTATGTCACGTATCCCGTATTCGAGCGTCTATCTGTCGTATCTCCTGCCCAGTCGGAGTCTACGTATGCCATCAAACAGTCCTCTTTCTTAGTGTATTCTATTTTGTAGTTTATCGTCCCCTTCAAATATCGCAGTACCCGCTTTGCCATTTTCCAATAAATTAATTTCGGACTGTTACAGAATCGACTTAAAAAGCTTGCCGCAAATGCTATGTCCGGTCGCGACGCGTTAGCGAGATAAATTAGACATCCTACAAGTTCCCTATACGGTACGTCCACTATTTCATCCTCGTCATTTTCGCTTACGCTTTCTATCGCGGCGATATTTATATTCGTTTCTAAAGGGGTGCCTATTGGCTTACAATCACTCATTTCGAATCTTTGCAACGTATTTTCAATATATCTTCCCTGCGTTATCGTTATATTTCCGAGATCGCCTTGTCTCTCTACACGCATACCTAGGATTTCCTTAACGTTACCGAGATCTTTCATTTTGAATTCGCGCCCTAGCTTACGTTTTATCTCTAGTATATTTGGTAAATTTGAGGACGCAATTAATAAATCATCGACATAAACAACGATTATAGTGTCATGAGTTTCTCTAGAGTCTATATACACGCACGGATTCACTACAGTATTTTTAAATCCTAACTTGACTAAATATTCATCTAATCGTCGGTACCACTCACGACCGGCTTGTTTTAGCCCGTATAATGGCCTGTTTAGCTTGCAAACCTTTTCTTCTTGGCCCGGTCTCACGAACATCTCAGGTTGCTCCATATATATGTCGTCGTGTAGTCTCCCTGGACGTAAGCCGTCACCACATCCAGCTGGTGAACGTGCATTCCCCTGGCGACACTCGACGCAAGTAGGGTGCGTATCGTCTCCAGTCTCGCTACTGGTGCGAAGACCTCGTCGAAGTCGACCCCTTCTCTTTGTTGATCGCCTCTAGCAACCAATCTAGCCTTATACTTCTCAATGGAGCCGTCCTGGTGTCTTTTAACCTTAAAAACCCATTTACACTTTAATATTTTATTACTTTTTGGTCTACTTACCAAGGTCCAAGTATTATTTTCCATTAGGCCATTGTATTCCGTGCGTATAGCCTCTAGTCAGTCTTCTCGTTCCTGCGTACTCATGGCTTCAGTTATCGTCCTTGGCTCTTCAGGGGCACCCTCTTCTTTGGGGCACATGTGAAATAGTTTCTTTGGTCTCCCCCTTTTTCCAGTTCTTTCTATTCTGGGACGCCCAGGACCTCTGTTTGTTGCTTGCTTCGATGGTGTTTCTGTTATCGGTGACAGTTTCTCTTCTTCTCGACCATCTTCTTGTCCATCTTCTTGTTCATCTTCTTGTTCATCTTCTTTTTCATCTTGTTTTTGTTGGGCTTTCTGTTCGTCGTCGCTCTCGTTTGCGGCTGCATGAATCAGAGGCATTTCGAAAAACGTATCCTCGTTGTCGGTTGATTCGATCTCTCGATCTTCCAAGAATCTTACGTCTCTGAATTTTTCTACAGTTTTAGTCCCTCTCTCCCATAGCCTATATGCTTTAGCTTCTTCTGAGTAGCCGACTAATACAAACTCTTTTCCCTTGGGTGCGAACTTGTTGTATCTGTGTCTTTTGTTTAATGCGACGACACGACTACCAAATATTCTCATGAAGCCGACGTACGGCTTCTTTCCCGTCCATTCTTCGTACGGTATGCATTTTTCCAATGCCTTCGTTGGGCACCTGTTTCTAATATACGCTGCTGCGTTAACGGCTTCTGCCCATAGGGTAAAAGGTACTTTGGCCTGTAGGAGCATGCATCTTGCCATTTCTACCAATGTTCTGTTCGCTCTCTCGGCCACTCCATTTTGTTGCGGCGTGTATGCAACTGACAGCTCCCTTGTTATTCCTTCGCTTTTTAGGTAACCTGTAAATTCTTTTGACAAGTACTCTTTGGCATTGTCGGTACGGAGCTTCGTTATTAATTGACCCGTAAGTCTCTCCGCTTTGGATTTATACTCCTTAAATGCCTTGAATACATCGGACTTCTTCTTTAGCATAGCAACTTCAGTGTATCTCGTTTTGTCGTCAATGAAAGAAACGAAATATCTCGCTCCCCCTAGCGAGGATACATGCATCGGACCGCATATGTCACTATGTACAAGGCCTAGGACTCTCTTTTCCCTTCTCGTTGATGATCTGAAAGGCAGTTGGTGAATTTTGCATTTGTCGCATATTTCACACTTCTCTGTTTGACCATCCATATTTTCGTTTATTCCTTGTACCATATTTTTCATCCTTTTGACGTCATTGAAGTTCAGATGTCCTAGCCTGTTGTGCCATTTTATTAAATTATTATTATGAATCTTTGACATACCTGCTGTGACGTTGCAACGTTTGCGACGTCCCTTCTCCGTTTGTTCCGTGCATATTTTCGAGAGCGATAAAGGACCGGACCGCCCTCTAACGGGACACGTACCGAGACAGGATTCGAGAGCGCTCCTTTAAGAGATCCCGATATTATCGAGGACCTCCTAATGACATCTGTCGCGCGTGCCGAGAACGGCAAGTTTCGGGACCGTATATGGAACGCGCTGAAGGAACCACCGACCGCCCGAATGGCCACGGGAAATGAACAATCGCCCCAAGGCCAGGAAGCGCCCGACGGAAAAGCGAATGGCCGTTTCGAGAAATTAGAGCTTGGTGCGAGGACACTCGGCAAGCAAACCGGAGGCGCCGCCAGGACAGCAGCCTTCGAACATCTCGTCCGATACGGACCAACGGAACACCCTGACGCCGTCTCGCCCCATCAAGGGAGAGCTGCCCCGGGGTCGGTGCCCTCGTAGCCAAGAAGAGGAAGCCCCTCCGCTGGTCAAGTCGAGCGATAGGCTCCTTGACCAATTTCGTGATTGCCCGGGGCCCTAGGGCGCGAAGAGGGTACGCTCCTGTGCCGCCGAGTCACGCCGTGGAAACACGCCATAAGCAATCCGGGAAAACGGTCGAGTGGGGGGAGCCGAGTTCGATCCGCTAGGCGGCCGAAAATCGATGGATCACTGTCGCGCTGGCTATCACAACGTTGAGACGTATTTCAGACATTGTAATCGCGCCGCGAAATCGGAAGTTTCGAACCAAGTGTCCCGTTGAGAGGATTACGTGGCGGCTGCGAAGTTCCATCGAGCCCAGCTCTATCGGGAGCCGTTTATCCTCCGGAAAACGGAACAATAACGCCACGAGAAGCGGTAAGTCGCACTTGTGATCCATTCGGTATTTTCGTTGCGCGCCGGCTCGACCTTCGTCGTGAGAGGACGAACGCTTCCCGTTCGGTCCTCGATAATTCGCTCGCATTCCTCTCGGAATGCTTTGAGATTGTTCGGGAATATTTCGGGAGAGTTTTCCTCTGTAAATTGCGTGCGGAAGAGTGTCTTCCGAGGAGTCGCGTTCGTGAGAGTAATTCAATTCGGTATCTTCGCGTTTCTCGAATCCTGTGTCTCCTGTCGAAACGCGTATTCTGTCCGTCGGCGTTCGATCGCGAAATCGATAACGTACGCGTCGGGGCGATTCACGTGCGGGAGTCATCGCGGCAGTCTCGCAGTTCGCCGGTCATCTGCGCCTCGCGTTTCCGAAGTTCGTTGTGAACGGAACGACGATAATTGTCAGCGGTATCGTTGCGAGCGAAATCGGTAGGACAACCGCGCGGCGAACGGCCATCTTTTCGCTATCTTGTATGAAGAGCGCGGGCTCTCGGGTCGCGGCCACGTGGCCGCTGATTTTGTAAATCAACGACTGCTACAATAAATAGCTCGAGACCATATCGTAGTCGAATTATTCGATCCCCTGTGAGATCCGTCCTGCCGAGAGGGCTGTCCTAGTCACCCCGTGTTCGAACCACCTGGCCTAGTCGCGACGTCATTTTCGATCCGCGTATCTCGAAGATTCGGCTCTCGACCTCGGCGTCTCCGAGCTCGAGCAGAGTTTTGCGTTTCGTGTGGCATCCTTGCGGTGCCTGGCGCCCGAACCTTCAGCTTTCGTGCGGGAATCGCCGAATCTTCGAGTCTCGTATGGTCTCGGGCGGACCGCGTGCACTCGGCCTGCACGCGGCCTGGTCTCAGCGCCTGCAAGGCCCGAAGGTAACCGGCTTCCGCGGGTCTAACAGCTCGACGGAAAAAGGTTAACGTGACAAATTGGCGCCCGAACAGGGACCTCTCTTTCGAAAGGGTTTTCCCTGAACACGGAGAGAGGCACGGGTTGACGAAAGACTCTCACAGGGCAGATCGCGTATCGACCTTCCGGCACGCCGTGATCACCCGCGCGGAATTAGGAGAATCGACGGGAATTGCGAGACACGGGTTCGGCGATTAGAGAAAATTAAAGCAACGCGCGAAAATTTCTCCGTATTCGGGAAATTGCTCTCACGAACGTATCAAACGAAAGCCACGCACAACCACGTTCCGTCGCGTGACTTTCGAGGTTCCTCGTGAAACGAGGACTTGTTGAGGCGAGCCAGCTCGACAAGAATTTTTTTTTATTAATTCTTGCCCACATATTTCTTGTAAATTTATTTAATTTATTGAAATTTGTGCTTGTTGGAGTGTACGTCTTCGGTGTTTCCTTTTGTTCCCCGCCTGTAGAGGCAAATTCCCTCGTGTTCGTCGCGTAGTTAGTCTTTTTTTTGTATTTTTTTTTTGTGTGCGAACGACTATCGACGCGTACAAAGCAAGGACGCGATACCCCCTGTAACGACCTTGCGAGATATTTGGGAATACGGGACTTCAGCACTGAGTGAGGCGGTTAGATTTCGAAAACGAAAATATTTCGATCCTCAAGGACAGCGATTTCGGTTAGCAACCGCGATCTAGTCGAGCTCGAAGTCGAGTTTCGTATCGTAGCGAAGAATCCGAGCCGTGCCCGGACGTTCGGATAAACACCGCGCGGTCGAGGGTCCTTGAGTTCGACAGCTCCGGGTAAAGTTTCGGTAACGGTCGCGCGTGAAAAACAAGTCGAGACATCGCGTTCGAAAAACAGCTTCGGCGTTACCGGCCACATTTCAAGATCTTTTGTCTCGCTCTCGAGTACGGTTCTCGTAAATAACTCTCAGGTAGAGATGTCGGAGGGTAGTAGGACCTACGTTTCGAGGTGGCCGGAGGACGACAAATCGTACTACAGCGCGCACGGGAGTGAGGACGACGGGACTTGACGCAGTCCTCTGCAGCTGTGTAAATCTTCGTTGTTTCTTTCCTATTCAACCCGTTGAATCTGCTGCTGTCATTACACATATGTGTTGTTGCGCCACTGTCTAGGCACCATGTGCCTGACTTTGGGAGACCGGTGTTCAAAGCAACTGCTGTCATAGCATCGTCTCTTCTTTCCATGCTCTTTCCTTTTGGATTGGATCTGCAATTTTTGGCCAAGTGGCCCACCTTTCCGCAGTTAAAGCATTTAAATATCTTTTTACCTTGTGGAGGCTTCGTGTGATCCTTCGGTGGTATATTCTTGTACCCTCCTTTCCTCTTTGTTAGTAGGGCTTCTTCTTCTTTTTCTGCTTCTTGATCCCTTGTACTCTCCAGTTTTCTAGCTTCCTCCTCGAGCAGCCTTGTCTTCAGTTCTTCCAGAGTTGGCATCCCATCTCTGGATTGTATCGCTTTGCTTATAGTTTCATACTCGCTTGGTAGTGAATTTAGAAGCCAAATAGACAGCAGATTTTCTGGTAATTTCATATCACACTCCTCCAATTGTTCTGCTATTCTTACAAACTCATTTATATATTGAGACATATTCTGGTCTGTGGACTTCTTTAAGCGATATAACTGATTGAAAAGTACGCATTGCCTCATGGGCCTCCTTGATTCATAAATACCTTTGAGCATTTCCCATGCTTCCATCGAAGTGCTTGCCCTTTTAATATAGTTGTACTGATCTGATTGTATGCTTAGGGTGATTACGTCCTGAGCCTTCTCGTCCTTCATGGTCCAGTCACCATGGTTTTCTGCGGGCTTGAGTATGGTTCCATTCACGTAACCCCACAAATCATTGAATCTAAGTACGCTCTTCATTTGTATTTTCCACGTCTCATAGTTCTTGCTGTTCAGTTTTTCTATCCGTTCAATCTTTCCTAGATTCATTTTACGACTTTACTGAACACGTGGCGCGCGACTCTAACCTCACTTTTTACTGTTTTATATATTTATAGGCGCAGTTAACGTTTCTGGGCCCATAACCTGTTAGAATATCTTTATTAATCAGAGCGTGGCACGCTCTGCCCGTACTTAACTGCCAATATTATATATTTCACATATAAAACGCGGTTCGGTACGCGCGCGGCACGGAACGTGGTTCGCGGTAAAAAGGCACGTCTGTCTCCGTTCGACGCCACAAGAAGAAGACCGCCGCAAACAGAAGCGAACCAACATGAGGCAACTCGCCACGAGGCGGCGCGGCGCCTCTACGAAACACACATACGCAATGACCCACGGATTAGCGCCAAATTTCAACAATAACAATATCAATAAAAAACAACAACAACAATAAAAATAACGAAACTGAAAGATATATGAAAAACGCAAGGGAGATGTAGACTGCACGTTGATCGCTCGAAACTGAAGAAACCAATTTTCATAAGAAGAAAGTTCGGAGGAAAACCTGACGATTGTATATTCATTACATTGTATATTCCTTAAATATACAATGAACGAAACCAATCCATTGGTTTCAACGAGTAGACTAAACAAACCGCTAAGTGATGACGGCATCGGCTGCGTTCGGGCCCGGCCCGGACTGTGATTGTCACGAGCGTGAACGTAAAACGACGTAACTTCATTGTAAAAATTAGTATGCTATAGCAACGTATAGCAATTTTATTTTGGTACTACAATAAACTAGAGAATCTCTACTTTATAATAATGTAAAAATCATCGCGTGGGGCGACGTGGGGCATATACTAATTTATTGACGAAGAGGAGTAACATGGGCGTTTCTGTGGAAAAATAAGTACCGTCTTTGACACTTAATTTACAAAAATAGAGGAATGTTATCGATAATTTGGAATTACTAAAGTGAAAATACATGTTTTGAGATGCTATATCCATCATACATAGGAAATTTAAATACTCCTTCGTACATTTTAACATATTTCTAGCGCGTATGACAATGTGCCCATTCATTTATGGGTTAGGCGTCCGCCTTTTAGGTGAAGCTTACACGCTCTGTAAACATACAACAAAAGAATTTTAAGTTTTAATATTCAAGGGTTTTAATACATGGTTATTTTAGATAATATTGGAACAGTTAGTTTTTGTTTATTTGAAAGTTAATTTTGTCCAGCTAAAAAGGCCATTCGTCACACTGTGCGCCGTGTCGGTATAGTTTGCAACGACCCTTAATAGAGATCTGCGAAATGAACTTTTTACATTTTCAATATAGGCCCACACGAAGAAATGGTAAAATGCAATTTCTAGTATTTTCTCCGCAATTCAGACCAATAACAATTTTTTCAAAACTTTTCTTTTCATGCAGTAAGCGAATTGTTGAATAAGTGTGAAATACATGTATGTACTTAATGATGGTTTCTATTAGCACTAGCTTTCCAGGAATTTGATGAGTTCTAATGTCTTTAATTTATGTGATTATTGAGATTGTTTAGATGTATCCATGAGGATACTCAGGATATTCAACACATTTATTTCTTTGTGTATCTTAATATATAAAAATGGATGTTCGTATACATATATAATTAATAGACTTCGAAACATCATGTTTGACCGATCAACATGAAACTTGGCATATACATGTAACGAAAGTATACTTTCGTTAATTTGCATCACCAAAGGATAAGAAAACAAGTGTAATCGCCATAACCTCAATTAAAACAGATGAAGTCAAAGAATATGCATTGTCACAAGATATGATGTTAATAAGTGAACATGAAGAATTGATGAAGACAGAGGTTTATAAGAGAGTGAGGAAAAGTTTCACTCAAAGAGGTCAAGAGAGGACGGTGTGGATTACACTTACAGCAGAATTGGAGAAAATATATTTGGTTCCAGAGGGTAATGTAATGTTTAAGGATGTATATTTAGAACAAATAGTAGGAAAAGAGAGGGCAGTGGAACCCACAGAAAAGAAAGAGGGTCAATTGAATTTGAAACATGTAGCAGAGAAGTTCATGATTGAGAAGTTTACATACAAACATTCAAATACAAATCAGTGGCTAAACACATTTGAAAAAGAATGTAGGAGATTTGAAATCAGGGAAGATAGTACTAAGATTGAGATACTGAGGTTATTCCTTGAAAAACCATGTTTAGATTGGCACTCAGCAACTTTAACAACGTTGACA
Source organism: Lasioglossum baleicum (assembly GCF_051020765.1). Classification (NCBI taxonomy): domain Eukaryota; kingdom Metazoa; phylum Arthropoda; class Insecta; order Hymenoptera; family Halictidae; genus Lasioglossum; species Lasioglossum baleicum. The sequence goes on along the minus strand of NC_134948.1, from coordinate 836,544 downwards.
ATGGAGGCTCAATGGGATGAATGGAAAAACAGGTTTTTAGAAACATTTGGAGACAAAGGATGGAGTACAGGAATGTATGCTACAAATTACAGGTATAAGGAAGGTTCATTAATGGAATACGCTATACGGAAAGAAAAACTACTGCTAGACATGGACAATGATATTAGTGCACAGACCCAAGTGATGCTTATAGCAGCAGGACTACCTGAATTTATCAGAAATAAAATAGATAGAGAAAAGTGTGAAAGCACAGTTGAACTACTACATGAAATCAGAAAATGTGAAGGTTTAGTGAGTAAAAACAGTTTCATAAAAAAAGAGAGGAAAGACAAGAGAATAAGAATACATTTGAAGAAAAAAAACCGTGTAAAAATTGTGAAAAGTTAAACAAAGGTATCAGGTATCACCCAGAGGAGTCATGCTGGTTCAAAAAGAAAAATGGAAATGAAACTAGAATAATTGGAAGCAACTCAGTAATAGAAGTAGACCTAAATACAGAACAAAAAAACGAATAATCACACCATTGATAAAAGTAAAAATATTATTAGAGGAAAAACTAGAGGTAAACGGAACATACGATGCAGGTTCCCAAGTCTCTCTAATAAATTCAAGACTAGTTAAAATAAAAAAAATACAGAAGATGTAAATAAGACATTTTTAAAAACAGTCAATGGAGTGACACAAACGAAAGGTTTAGTAACCATAAAAATAAAAATCTTTGAAAAAGAAGAATACGTTGATGTGTTCATTGTAGAGAGAGATGATTTTGAAGATTTTCTTATTGGTTTAGATATAATAAAAAAATTCAAACTAAATCAGGACGAAAATTTACAAATATCCCAGAAGAAAGAAATACAGATAGAGAAAAAGATGAATACATTGGATAAAAACGAAGAAATAGAAGAAGTTAAAATAAATTTTAACGAACATGTAAATGAAGACGAGTTCAAAATGAATTTAGATCACTTGGATAGTATAAAAAAAGATAAAAATTGAAAAACTGATTGGAGAGTATAATACAGCATTTGCAAAAAATAAATACGATGTAGGCACAGTTACAGACTATGAAGCTCGGATAGACTTGCTGGTTGATAAATATTGTGCTAAGAGACCATATAGATGCACTATAGAAGACAAAAAGGAAATAGAAGATCAGTGGCAAAATTACTGGAAAATAAGTTAATAGAAGAATCTTACAGCCCGTTTGCAGCACCAGTAACTTTAGCATTCAAAAGAGAGGAAAACAAACGATCAAGATTGTGTATAGATTTTCGCGAATTGAACAAAATAGTTACACCACAAGCTCAACCATTCCCATTGATAAATGATTTAATTATGAAAACAAGAAACTGTAAGTACTTCACCACACTAGACATAAATTCCGCTTTCTGGTCAATTCCACTACGCATTGAAGATAGACAAAAAACAGGATTTGTTACACAAGAGGGACACTTCCAATGGACGTGCCTACCTTTCGGTTTAAAAACATCACCAGCAATTTTCCAGAGAATTTTATCCAACATCTTAAGAAAGCACCATTTAAAAGACTTTTCAGAAAACTACATAGATGATATATTAATTTTCTCAGAATCATTCAAAGAACACATAGAACATATAGAAAAAGTAATAAAAGCAATAGCAAACGAAGGTTTTAGACTAAAATTTAAAAAATGCACATTTGCAGCAGAATCAGTGAAATACCTCGGACATATAATAGAACACAATACAGTAAGACCAGTGAAAGATAATTTAATTTCAATACAGAATTTTCCCCCTCCGAAAACCCAAAAGAATATCAGACAGTTTCTTGGAAAAATAAACTTCTATCATGAGTACATACCGAAAAGCTCGATATTGCTAAACCCGTTACACAAACTATTACGGAAAAATGAGAGATTTATATGGTCTGAGGAATGTGAAAGATCCTTCACGGATATAAAAAAGTTACTATGTTCTCAGCCAGTGTTGGAAATATTTGATAAGGATTTACCAATTAAAATTTACACAGATGCATCACTAGAAGGTATTGGTGCAGTATTTAAACAGGTACAAAATAATGGTAAAGAAAAGCCAGTAGCGTATTTTTCAAAAAAACTAAATGATTCACAGAAAAGGAAAACAGGGATTTATTTAGAGTGCCTGGCGATCAAAGAAGCGGTAAAGTATTGGCAACACTGGCTGATTGGAAGAAGATTCACAGTATTTTCAGACCATAAACCATTAGAAAATTTGAACATAAGAGCTAGAACGGATGAAGAACTTGGGGAGTTGACGTATTATTTGTCACAATATAATTTCGAAATTAAATACATTCCGCGAAAAGATAACGCCGAAGCAGATAGTTTAAGTCGAAATCCGGTACTAGAAGACACTGAAAATAAAGATGAAATTCTGAAAATAGTAAACTTGATAAAACTTGATGACATCAAAAAAGATCAGAAAGAAAACGAAATAGTACAAAAAATGAAAACAAAATTCATAGAAAAAGATGGAATATTCTACAAAAAGATTAGAAATAGAGAAAAGATTATCCTAGCCGAAAAATTAAGTATGAAAATGATGAAAGACATACACACCGAATGGTGTCACATAGGAATCAGACAGATGATGAACAAAATATGTCCCTATTATACAGCTAGAAATCTAACATCTAATATAAAAAAGATATGTAAGAATTGTGAAGTATGTATAAAGAACAAATCGAGAGGTCAAATAAAATATGGACTGATGTCACACTTGGGACCAGCAACAGAACCATTCGAAATAATGTCAATGGACACCATTGGAGGCTTCGGAGGACAAAGATCAACAAAAAAGTATCTTCACTTGTTAGTTGACCACTTCACAAGATACGCGTTTATATTAACATCTAAAACACAAAATGCTACGGATTTCATTAAGTTAGTTCAGAACGTGCTGGAAACCGACGAGATAGGAATGATATTGACGGATCAGTATCCATGGATAAACTCAAGAGAGTTCAAAGAATTCCTAAGAAACAGTAATATTAAACTAGTCTTCACAGCAGTAAACGCACCGTTCTCGAATGGCTTGAATGAAAGACTCAATCAGACGCTAGTCAATAAAATAAGATGTAGAATAAATGAGAAAGAACATAACAAAGCGTGGACAACGACTGCAAGAGAATGCGTAGATAAATATAATCGGACAGAACATACAGTCACTAGTTTTACACCACAATATCTGTTAGATGGTACAAACACAAGCATCCTACCAGAAGAACTAAAAGAAAAAGTAAATAATGAAGACTGGATAAAAGATAAAGAAACAGCTTTAAAAAGGAACAAAAACATCACATGATTATAATAAAAGGTTGTATGATAAAAATAGAAAACACCATGGGTTCAACACAGACGAACTAGTATACAGGGTGTCTCAAAATTAGGTCCGGAGCCGAAAATGGGAGGTTCTTGGGATCATTTCAAGCGACATTTTCCTTTGAAAAAATGTCGTCCGCGGCTTCGTTAACGAGTTATTAACGAAAAACACGGACCAATCAGAGCGCGAGCTAGACGCGTGCAGCCCGGCGCGCCGGCAGCCGAATGTCGGTGGCACGCCGCGATGTCGTAACGAACAAAAGTTTCTCGATGATGTGAATCCTCGCCAATTTCGATAAGCTTTGGATATGTTGTCAATACCATGATTCTGAACAACATTTCCCTTTACAGTTTCTGTCGATCGGCTTTGGTTTACAATATTATTGTAAAAATTTGTAATTGTAAATCGATCGATGTACTATTTCCTATCCGATTTCGATAAGCTTTGGATATGTTGTCAAGACCATGATTCTGAACAACATTTCCCTTGATGGATTTTGTCGGTCGGCTTTAGTTTACGATATTATTGTAAAAATTTGTAATTGTAAATCGATCGATGTACTATTTCCTATCCGATTTCGATAAGCTTTGGATATGTTGTCAAGACCATGATTCTGAACAACATTTCCCTTGATGGATTTTGTCGGTCGGCTTTAGTTTACGATATCATTGTAAAAATTTGTAATTGTAAATCTCGATCGATGTACATACTACATACTATCTCCTCGCCGATTTCGATGAGCTTTATTTCAAAGGAAAAAGATATTTAAAACATCGAATTTATAACATATTTCAAAGTCATCGAAATCGGTGAGGACCCACATCATCGGCAACTTTACCCGAACTTTATAAGAAGCACAAACTTATTGAATTAAAAACTCACTTATTCAGCCGTAAATCCATTTGACTACCACATACAACCACCACTCTTTTACATAATTGTTGAACTCGTAGCACACTTTTATAACTCGTATCGATATCGAACGAAATTACTTACTCCGACGCGGAAAGAGTTCGATGCTCTTCGCGATGCCGCGCGAAACTGTGCTCTCCCAGCGTACAATGTATTCGGTGAAGGCGTCGTTTAAAACAAATGAAATCGTTCCCAAGGAGATATTGATTTTTCGAGAATCATATGGCATTGATTTTTCGAGAATCATATGGCATTGATTTTTCGAGAATCATATGATTCTCGAAAACACCGATTCGAAGATTATGTAAAAGTGTGGTAGTTGTATGTGGTAGTCAAATGGATTTACGGCTGAATAAGTGAGTTTTTAATTCAATAAGTTTGTGCTTCTTCTATCGTTCGGGTAAAGTTGCCGATGATGTGGGTCCTCACCGATTTCGATGACTTTGAAATATGTTATAAATTCGATGTTTTAAATATCTTTTTCCTTTGAAATAAAGCTCATCGAAATCGGCGAGGAGATAGTATGTACAATACATCGATCGATTTACAATTACAAATTTTTACAATAATATCGTAAACGAAAGCCGACCGACAAAAACCGTAAAGGGAAATGTTGTTCAGAATCATGGTATTGACAACATATCCAAAGCTTATCGCGATTGACGAAGAGATAGTACATCGATCGATTTACAATCACAAATTTTTACAATAATATCGTAAACTAAAGCCCATTGACAGAAACTGTAAAGGGAAATGTTGTTCAGAATCATGGTATTGACAACATATCCAAAGATTATCGAAATCGGATAGGAAATAGTACATCGATCGATTTACAATTACAAATTTTTACAATAATATCGTAAACTAAAGCCGATCGACAGAAACTGTAGACGCGCGCCGGGCTGCACGCGTCTATCTCGCGCTCTGATTGGTCCGTGTTTTTCGTTAATAACTCGCTAACGAAGCCGCGGACGACATTTTTTCAAAGGAAAATGTCGCTTGATATGATCTCAGGAACCTCCCATTTTCGGCTCCGGACCTAATTTTGAGACACCCTGTATATAGAAAACGGAAATAAACTGAATAGAAAAAAGCTAGATAATCTAAGAATTGGACCATTCAACATAGTAGACAGAATATCAAATTCAATATATAAAATTAAGACTGGAAAGAAGAAATCAGAAACGAGTTTGTTCCACATATCAAAATTACTCCCAGTATCAGACGTGGAAGAAGATTGAAAATTTTGGGAATTTTCACTCCGGGGAGGGGTTGATGTAACGAAAGTATACTTTCGTTAATTTGAATTTCGCTGCGCCTCGCATGCTCCGCGCGCCGTTTAATGAACAACCGCTAGATGGAATGAAACACGATGATTGGAAGAATTGAGGAAAGACACCGATACCAGAGTGTTATGTATAGAACAAGACACTTCTTTGGTAATGGAATAACTGACATATATTTCACAATTATTGTTCGTCCTTACATATTTACACTGCTTGTATTTCGCACGCACATTTGTATGTCGTTTGTATTGAGAGCTCATGCGTAGACTGACTACAAACGCGTTTCGGATCCCGGTGTTCCTAATTGTATAGATTCGTACACGCTCCTACTTTTCGGTGACGCCGACCAGAGCGCGATCTAGATGCGGTTGTTGTTTATCTAACACCCCTCTTCCTTAAGAGAGAAAGCCGTAACGCTGGAACGCAATCTGCTTGTAGCTGTAACGCATGTACATGTAGAAACTAATGAAAAGTAAGTATAGTACAACAATTATTTTCTCTTAATGAACTCGGACGTTTCCGTATCTCGTAGGAACGGACCTAACTCTTTCAGATCTACGGGTCGGTGTATTTCTAAGTAATTCTCTATATGAAGTAAGTGGATGGACTGCTTGCTGTGATTCCGTTTCGTTTGTATTTTCGAAAGCGATTGAATAATCCGCGTATCTACTATTTCCATCTTTGGAAGGTGTACGTGGTGGTGTGTATTTTCCAATAAGTCTCATTTGATTTATATGTCGTTTCCAAGTTCGTCCATCATCTAGTTTAATTGTATAATGTAATTTCCCTATACGCTTTGTAATCCTACCGAATAACCACTTGTCTCCGTATCGATAATTTCTAATGTAACAACCTGGTTTCGTCGTCACGTTCGGAGACTTTCTCTTCGTCCTTATAGCTCGCCGATCCAGAGTTCGATGTTCAACGAGAGGAAAAATGTCGATGGGGAACTGGACGTGGTACGCGGGTTTCGAAATAACGACACAGGCGGTTTCACTGACATGCTCGCTGCCGGCGAGTTTCGCGAGCGCGGTTTCCGGATTTCGGTCGTCGCGACTGTTCACTCGGTGATCACGGTTTTCAGGTACGGATGCGCGTAACTTTCTCGGATGCGGCGCGAACGTATTTCTAGACAGGTAAACTGGGAATCAGGACGGTAGGGAAATCCCTGCCCGAGTCAGGTCGGTCGGATCTGCGTAGTGGCGGTTCGCCATACGCCATAATCCTCTCGGGCGGTTCTACGGCGACGAGTGATGGTTCATCGTGCTCGTCGTTCGTTCTTGTCGGCGGTACGCCTTAACAAGCTCGCTGGTGGTACACCTTGGCGAAAAGAGTGACGGTACGTCGTGCTCTGGCTATGCTACGGGAACAGGACGTTTTCGGGAAGAGAGGAGGGCTCCCTGCCTGAGTCGTGTCGGTCGGATTTCAACGTGGTGGTTCACCGTACGTTTACGTCCTCTCAGGCGGTTCTACGGCGACGAGCGATGGTTCATCGTGCTCGTCGTTCGTTCTCGCGGACGGTACGTCTTGACGAGATAGCTGGTGGTACACCTTGGCCTTTCAGAGTGGCGGTACGCCGTACTCTACTTCGGTGGAACGTAGTTCGTCACCGGTGGAATGCTCCCATGGAACAGGAATACTGGTTAACAAAATGGCGGTACGCCGTATTCTGTTTGGTGGAACGTAGTTCTTCACCGGAAGGGATACTTGCAGGGATACCAACAGGAACGATCCGATCTGAGTCTCGTATCAACTAAGAAGGCTCTCCCGCGGTTGCGTAGCAGCTTTTATAGCTGTTCGTTTGGTGGGGCGGGCGACGGCGCGGTGCTGAACTTCGCGAATGTTCTCGACGTTTCTCACGCGCGTGGGAAAAACTGTCGACTTGTTCCCATCGGTATTTGCTTCGTGGCGCGGTGGTCGTGCGGCGCGGGGCGCGTATCGGTGGTGCGCGCCGGTTCGGTTCGGTCTATTTCGGCTCGGTTCGGTTCGATTCGGCGCGCCTTGATGCCCGGTTCTACTAGTAAGAGGCCTGCCTGGTGCAGGTCTGGTACACTAACGCTCACTCTCTCTCCTTCCTCAAAACTTTTGATACCTGTATCGTTTTCTATGCGCGTAGCTTCCTTTGTATTTGGTCGCATTATATCTAATGTGCATCGAATTTTTCTGTTGAAGTAATGCCTGATCTTCTTCCCTAACCTCTAGTTGTAAGTAGGCTTGTCGCAGATCAATTTTTGAAAAACTAGTGCCGCCTGCCATTTGCGCGAACAATTCATCAATTGTAGGTAATGGGTGATCGTCTACCGTTAGACTTGGGTTTAATGTGACACTATAGTCACCGCAGATTCTAATATTTCCTTCCTTTTTTAAAATAGGTACTATGGGTGTAGCCCATTCCGACGTGTTGACTTTCACTAAGATCCCTGCTGCCTCTAAATTTTCGATTTCCTTCTCGACTAAGGGTAATAATTTGAAAGGAACGGTACGATGCTTTATGAATACAGGGTTTGTACTATCTTTGACTGTCAATCGTGCCTGCCTATTCCTTATACATTCTAAGCCGGGCTTAAGGATCTCTTTGTACTTTTGTAAAATTTGATCTAATTGAAATTTTCTGTCTGTAGTGTGCAATGCGTTTACTGTACCCTGGTTTAAAGAGATTTCACACAGTTCTGTACGGGATAACAATTGGCGTAGCCATTCGCGCCCCAACAATATTTGTAAGATAAATATTTAGTTTATGTTCTGTACTACCATATTTGACTCCTACCGTAATGTAATCTAGTGTTTCGAGCGCGTTATTGCAGAAAGTAATTAATTTTAAAGTGGTTGGATGTATGGTCGAACTTGGAAATAAATTTAACATTTGTGATTTACTAGCGATTGTAACCGCTGCACCACTGTCTACTTCGAATGTCATTGACTTATCGTTTACCTGCAGTTCTGTAAAAAATTTTTCGCGGAATTCCGCTTGTTCTCGCTGTGATGCTTCTTTACTGACTTCTGTATGCAGGATTTCCTCTATGTAGTTTGTATAACCTTTGCTTTTAAAGCATACTGATTGAATATGGCCCCGGATCCCGCAAGCAGTACATCTCACTTTTCGGTTTATAGTACATTTAGTTGCTAAATGTCCTTTGCCGCATGTGAAACAATAGATATTTTTGTGTATATATTGTAATAATGACTGTACAAGCGTTATACTTAAACATGGAATCGCGTAGTGCGTGTGTAATGTGTGATCGCCAGAACAATACTGCCTCGCTTACCTGAGACGACACGCATGCCGCTGTGGCTGGTAACCGCGCGATCTGCTTTAGCTGCTACATCTATTACCGTATAGGTACACCACAACTCTTCCGCCTTTTTTAATTTTTAAGCAACCGCGGCGAACGTCTTGGTTCAGACTTAACGTCGCAACTCTTCTGCATTGTTTTGACCCCTCTCACGGTATCGGTACATTTAATAATTTGATCTATGTGCCTTTTTTGAATCTTACCATTCTCATCTTTCACTAAGTAAGTAGACGAGGAGAGTTGTTTTACAATTGTGCCTTGTATACGAGGTTCTCCTCCTTTTGCAAAATTATCGATCATTACACGGTCGTTTACGCATACATTTACATTCCTCCTTCCGGGTTTGTGTACAATTTGCGATCTTTGGCTTTTCTCGACAGTGGCGTCTAAGCTCGGTTTTAACAAATCAAATCTATTTCGCAATTCGCGTTTATACATCAGAAAAGCCGGACTTCTGCCAGTAGTGCAATGTTCTATACTACGATAGTCAAACAGAAAGATGTTAACAGCTGACTCCAGCGTCTCTCCCCCCTTCATAAGTTTTAATACATGGTTTTTAAATGTCCCCACAAAATTTTCTGCTGCACCGTTCGATGCAGGGTGATACGGGACAGATAGTGTATGTTTTACGCCATTCTTTTTAAAAAACTCAGTTAACTCTAGTGCTCTAAACTGCGGTCCGCCATCAGTTACTGCATGCAACGGTAAGCCGAATCGCGCAAACAACCGTTCAAATTCTTCGATTAGTCTATATGCTTTTGTGTTTTGTTTAAAGTTTATTACCTCTGGCTATTTGGAATACGCATCTATAATCACACATAACATATTGCCATTTATAGGGCCTAAAAAATCACAATGTATGCGATTCCATGCTTTGTTTGGGTATGGCCATGTAGTCAATGGTGTTTTTGCAGGTTTTTTCTGCTCCATTGTACAATGTTTACATTCCTTTACTAATTTCTCTATATCTGAGTCAATATATGGCCACCAAACATACGACCTCGCAAACATTTTGATTTTTACGATTCCTAAGTGGGATGCATGTAGTTCTCTTAATATTAACTGTCTCATTTCTGCTGGAATTACTGCTCTTATCCCCCAAAATAAACATCCTTTTTCTACTGTAAATTCGTACCGTTTTGTATAAAAACATTTTTCATTGTCTGACAATTCTTTTGCGTTCTTAGGCCAACCGTTTAAAACAAATTTTATTATTTTACTTATAGTGGCATCTTTTTTGGTTTGTAACGCTAACATTTTACTGTCTATCGACGTAATGCCTTCTTCGAAAAAGTTTACGCTTGAGAAATCCGTTTCCGGCACTTCCGTTTTGTCGTCCACCGGTAACCTTAATAAGGCATCACAATTCGCATTTTTCTCTGATTTAACATGTTCGATCTTATATCTAAACCCTGACAAAAAATACGCCCATCGCTTGAATCTATTATCAGCTGTTATTGGTATACCTTTTCGTGGCCCTAAAATCAGTTGCAGTGGCTTGTTATCAGTGCGTAGGATGATTTCTTTGCCAAAAATAAATTGAAAAAATCTATTAAATCCAAACATTATTGCCATAGCCTCTTTGTCAATTATAGCACGGCTTAATTCGTTTTTTGCAATCTTTTTTGACGCGTACGCTATAGGCCTTTCCGATCCGTCTTTATATCTGTGGGATAAAATCGCAGATAACCCGTAATCTGAAGCATCGCACGCCAATACAATTGTTTCTTTCGGGTCGTAATGCGCTAATACGCGAGGCGAAATTAGTTCATCTTTTACCCAATTAAATGCAAACTCACATTTATCGTTCCAAATGAATTCTTTGGCGTTTGCTACGTCGTATAGCGGTTTTAACCTATCAGATCTGTTTTTTAAGAATCGAGCATAAAAGTTTATTAGGCCTAAAAATGAAGCTAATTCTTTGCTATTTTTCGGACGCGGTGCGCTAGTCATAGCTTCTACTTTTGATTTAGCTTTGTGCAACCCTTCTTTATCTATGATGAATCCTAATACCTCAATTCTTTTTTGAAAAAGTTTTAACTTATCCTTATTTGCTCGCAAACCGCAGTCCTCTAACCTCTGACATACTTCTTCTAATGTTCTTAAATGTTCTTCTTCTGTACGTCCTGTTACATATATATTATCTATATAAGCAATTACGTTATCAATACCTCTTAAGCATTCGTCCATTTTCTTTTGCACGTCTATCGGTGCCGGCGACACACCCTCTGGAATTTTTGTATATCTGAATAAACCTTTGTGCGTTACAATTGTTAACAAGTCTTTACATTCTTCGTCTACTGGGAACTGCATATAGGCATGCGTCAAATCCAATTCAGAAAAAGAACACCCCCCTTGCATTTTCGCAAATATATCATCGATAGTATGTAACGTGTATTTATCCATTATGATAGACGGGTTAAGTGTTACTTTGAAGTCGCCGCAAATGCGGATGTTTCCATTATTTTTAAAAACTGGTACAATTGGAGTTGCCCATTCACTGACTTCTTTCGGTTCTAAATTTTTTAGTTTAACTAATCTATCCAGTTCTTTTTTGATTATTGGCTTTAACGCATGTGCAACAGGCCTACACTTTAAAGCAATCGGTCTAGTATTTTCCTTTAAATAAATTTTGCTTTTACTCTTATTATATTCTCCTGGCGTGTCGCTAAACAGATTCTTATATTTCTTAATTAAGTAATCAGTTAATTCGCTTCCGTTCATTTTGTTTATAGAAAACGTATCATGTGAGAAAACGCGCAATGGCCAGCATCCAAACGCTGCAAGCCACTTGCGGCCTATTAACGCAGGTCCGTTACCTGGCAGGACGAAACAATCTAGTTCGTGTTTTTTATTTTCAAAACTGACTGTTAAGTTTACTAATTTACCTATAGGCTGTAAAGGATGATTATCGTACGCGCGGAGCCTTATTCCTGTTTCCAAAATTTTCATATTTTTGAAATAATGATCGAAAACCCGTTTTGAAATAACCGTTGCGTAAGTGCCCGTGTCTATCTCCATGTTAATTTCGATACCGTTTACAATTACTCTAATGAGCATCGGCTCAGCCACGTGGCCGCCCCTCACGTAATCGCTTTCCTTTTCATACGCACGCTCTTTACATAACCTTAAGGTGTAGAACTCATGCCGTGAAGATCTTGTTGACTGCTTGCCGTTTGCTCCGCTGTTGTTATTGACGGTGTTGTCGTCGTCGCTGCTAACGTCGTCATCGGCGAAGGTCGCTCTGCTGTCGCTGCTTCTGTCTCGTTCTAACAGTTTCACCGAGTCTTTTGCGTTGATGCCTCTGCATACTCGCTGAAGGTGTCCCTTTTTGTTGCATGCATTACATATGTAGTTTCTGAATCTACAAACTTTGAACGAGTGATTTGGTTTCCCACAGCAGCTGCATTCGACGCCTGTGTGTCGAATTGCATTTGATGTACGGCCTTGCTGTGGTCCGTACTGTGCGCGTTTATACTGCTCGCCCGCACTCCGAGACATTGAACTCGCTCCGAAATCTTGTCTTCGCCACGTGGGCTTCGCTACATTTTGCAATGAGAAAACCTCGTTCTTCGATTGATGATTATCTAGAACATTTCTAGATGTCGCCGCGTTCTTCACTGCTGATTCTCTCGCCGTGGCTTCTTCCTGTGCAGTATCGAAAGTTAGGTTTTTCATTTTAAATAAACTAATGCGTGTTTCGTTGTCTTTAATGCCACAAACGAGTTGATCCCTTAACGACGTTTTTAGGTTAGCGGCGAAATTGCACTTAATTGCGAGTTCTTTTAGTCTTGATGCAAAATCTGCAACTGACTCACTTTGCTCTTGTCTTGCCTGGTTAAACGTACAACGCTCCATAACTTCTGATGGTTCCGGGCTCACGTGGTCCGTCATTATTTTCTTTAGGTCGTTGTAACTTTTGTCGATGACTTTGTCGGGTAAATACAAATTTCTTAGTAAGCCGTATGCATCTTCGTCTATGTGGTCAAGCATATCAGCAGCTTTTTCTGTATCTTTAATTTTCTTTGCTTGGAAACGGATTTCCATTCTTTCGACGAAAATCTCCCAGTTGCTTGATTCTAGCTTAAAGAATAACTTTTTCGAATCGTTCGACATGATGCTGTCTTTGTCTGAGTCATCGTTTGAATGCGCACTTTCCGAATCTTCCGTGTCCGACTCGCTGTTATCTTCTTTTACCTTTTTTGCTTTTCCGATTTCCACTTTTACCGCACTTACTAGATCTTTTCGTACCTCTTCGTATGTATTGGTTGGGTCAAATTGAATATTACGTTTTCCTAATTCTTCGCACACTTGGTCTTTGTTCAAATCGTAGACCCATCCCACTGTTGTAATTTTTTGTGCCATTTACACATTATTCTTGCACAAAAGTTACTTTCGTTTACCACGTTTGTTCGCTGTATATCCTTATTAACTGCACCTTTTCTGCAGGACACTGTTATGCAAGTCCTTTCACTTGCAACCGTACTTTTCAGAGTTGAGTATTGCTGCGTAACATAACCTACTACCTCTAGCCGACCACGTGCTTCAACGTTTTGCGATTTGCCGACTACTTTGCTACTCCGTTTCACTATTCAACGCGGTTCGATTTACCTCGTCGCCATAATTGTAATGTATTTGGTACACGTGGAATAACCACACCGTAAAGTAATGTTAGGTAAAACTCGTATATTGTAATAATGACTGTACAAGCGTTATACTTAAACATGGAATCGCGTAGTGCGTGTGTAATGTGTGATCGTCAGAACAATACTGCCTCGCTTACCTGAGACGACACGCATGCCGCTGTGGCTGGTAACCGCGCGATCTGCTTTAGCTGCTACATCTATTACCGTATAGGTACACCACACTCTCGAACGGTTTTGTATTCTTATTATTATTTTGGTTATTTGACTGTGTAGTTTGATGTATAGAACGTGTGTTGTGCGTCGTCCTCGCCGTCTGTTTTGATTGGTTAGTTGAAGGACGCTTCTGGAATTTCCTTGCTGTATCGGCAACTTGTATCGTTGCCGTCGATCCACGTAGTTGGTCTGTATCTTTTTCAGACATTTCCATACTCGTTGCTAACTCTATGGCCTTGTCGAAGGTTAGATCTTTTGTTTCGAGTAACCTTGATTGTATCCTCGTGCTCGTTAGTCCGAAAACCACCTGGTTTCGTAGCGCTGTCTTTAAGTAAGCACCAAAGTTGCAATTTATGCTTAATTTTTGCAGATCCGCCTCATACTGCAATATACTTTCACCCTCTCTTTGCCGCCGTTGGTGAAACCGGAAATTTTCGGCGATTTCTAGTGGCGCCGGAGCGTAGCATTCTCCTAGCTGCTGAATTAAGCTTTCGTATGTGGACTCGTACGGATCACTGGGCGCACATTTGTTGCTGATCATATCGAAAGCTGTTGCGCCAATGTAGTGTAATAAATAGGGAACTTCGTATTCTTTTTGTATTTTGAAGACTTTGAAAGCCCCTTCCAGGCGTTTTACCCATCTTTTCCTGTTTAATTATTGATATCACTGAGTTTATTGTTTGTATGTTGCCGGTTAATACTGTCCGGATACAAGTGGTAAATGTGCAGGTATACGTTAATTGTACGTTCTCGCGATCCTCGTTTGATGTACGTCTTTAACGTTGTCAGCGTGGTTAACATCTGAAGTCGCTCGCGTCCGCGGAGCTATTACAAAAGGAGAGGGGATCACGTGACCCCTCAGAATAAAGGCGGATTCACATTACAATCCATAACGCATGTCACGTACAATTCTAGACATTCCGCCCACCTCTCTTCGCAGAAGAGAATGCTCGCAATTACATTGGAACCGATGATAGTCTTAAACCTAAATGTACAAAAGCGCATCTACGCGCGCAGTAACTCAGTGTAGGTGAATCCCCACAGTCTATGTTAGACTGCCGGGTGTTACTATTTCGGAAACAACGACTTATTAATTATGCAACTTACAAGCTACTAAGGTCCAACGCATGGTTGATCTTACAAAATACAATTCAACCTTCTAGTTCTTCCCTACACCTCAAGGGAATCAGTTTTGTTATGGGTCTCTTCAATGTTGTCGATGCGGTTCGTAGCGTAGCTACCCTGGGTAATCCATCATCACCCTTATGTAGCGCAGTGATTCTGGCTAACGGCCATTGAGAAGGTGATGAAATTTCATTCCGGATGAGAACTAGATCCCCAGTAGTCATTGGTCGGCTAGGCAACTTCCACTTGGTTCGCTGTTGCAAGGACTGCAGATATTCCTGTGACCAACGTTGCCAATAGCCTTGCAGCATCTGTTGTACAATTCGCCAACGTTTGAGCAGCGGAATTTTATCTACGAGACAATCGGGCTCCGGAACAATGTAAGATGAGGACATAATTAAGAAATGTGCAGGCGTGAGTGAATTTATGTCGGACGGATCATCGGACATAGCCAGGAGAGGTCGAGAGTTGAGACAAGCCTCAATTTGGGTTAACAGTGTATAGAATTCTTCGAACGTCAACTTCGCTTCGCCAATGACCCGACGTAGGTGATATTTCGTTGACTTGGCAGCTGCCTCCCAAATCCCTCCAAAGTGAGGGGCTGCCGGGGGGTTGAACCTCCAGGTAGTACCCTGCTCAGCTAGAGCTTTCGACAGTTGGTTAGCTTGCTGACTTGATTTTTGAAAGAGCCGGTTAAGCTCGGAGGCGGCTCCTACAAAGTTCGTACCCTGGTCGCTGATAAGTGTACTGCAGTGACCCCGACGAGCACAGAATCTTCTAAAGGCAGCTAAGAAACCTTCTGTAGTGTAATCAGAGACCGCTTCCAAATGAACCGCTCTTGTTGTTAAACATATGAACAAACAAATGTAGCCCTTGTAGGCTGTACGCCCGCGCCCTGCTGCCGCTCGCATAGAGAATGGACCCGCGTAGTCCACTCCTGCCACACTGAATGGCCTAGCTGGACGTACTCGCGTCAAAGGCAGACTTGCCATTTGTTGGTAACTTGGTGTTGCCCTATAACGAATGCAAGTGTGGCACCTGTGAATTGCCGACTTCACCCTTTGACGACCCTTAATCAACCAATATTTATTACGCAACGTGGCCAACGTTAATTGGGTACCTCCATGTAGGGTTCGAATGTGAGTATCTTGTATCAAGAGATCTACAAATTTTCCCTCAGCGGGCAAGATAAGCGGATGTTTTTGATCCAAGCTCAGTAACGAGTGCTTTAAACGTCCACCGACTCTAATCAATCCCTCTCTCATAATTGGATTAAGTGATTCTAATTGACTACCCTTTTTTACAGTCTGACGTCTTGTCAGCAACTGCAGTTCTTTAGCAAAATATGTACTTTGGACAATGTGTATCCATACTAAGCGAGCTCTATCAATTTCCCAAACCGACAATTCCTTATTGGGAGTAGGTCTGTCGCTATGGAACCAATTCTGCAAGAAGAGTGAAGATGTTGCATGCCAATTTTTTGAGATCATTATCTCCTTGAATCTTGTAACGAGACGTAGCATGTATGCTGTGATTCGCAAAAGTTTTTGGAGGTTCGAGCACCTTTCATTTAACAAGTACCAAAATGCAAGGTTCTCTATGTTCGTTCCTCTTCCTGCTAAGGTCTTAGCAGTTACAGCCGTATGGCAAGAGACGCCTTCAACTAGTTTTACCTCTAATAGTGATAGAGGCCATGAATATTGGTTTTCCGATAGCCATGTAAGTCCTCCCCACCAAAGCCGAAGAGAACGCAATTCTGAAGGCTTTATGCCCCTGGACACTGGATCTGCAGGATTACTTTCTGACCTGACATGCTTCCACGATGCCTTCGGTACCAAATTATGAATGTCAGCGCAACGATTGGCGACAAATGTAGGCAATTTGGATGGGTGCTCCTTGAGCCAATGTAACACGTCCAAGGAGTCAGTCCAAAGGTATATGTCAATTCCTCTATCATCGAATAGGGGTAGTACATTGTGTACTAATTTTGCAAGTAAGTGAGCTGCGGAGAGCTCTAGTCTCGGTATGCTTAGCGTCTTAATAGGAGCAACTTTAGATTTTGTCTGAATCAATTGTGTGGATATTGACGATTGTGTTTCAGTTCGCAAGTACAATGCTGCTCCATATGTTAACTTCGATGCGTCGGCAAACCCGTGTAATTGCAATGAAACAGAGGTTTGTACGTAACCTAGCCAACGGGGGATGTCGATTTGAGACAACGAGGGTAATTCCTCATACCAATCCTTCCAATCGGTTGCTTCTACAGCAGGTAATGGATCGTCCCATTGTAGCTTCAAGAGCCATAACTTCTGCAAGAAGATTTTTGCTGTTATGGTTACCGGAGCTAACAATCCAAGTGGGTCAAATAATTTTGCCACTTTTGATAAAACTAGCCTTTTCGTCCAAGTGGTTGGGCAAACCCCCATGTCGGTTTTGTATTGGAAGAGGTCTCTCTGAGGCAGCCATTGAAGACCGAGCACCCCGTAGGAAAAATTATCCTGCAACAAAGTCTCAGTCTCCACCGCTATGGAATCCCTGGGCAGCCACTATAGTAATGATTGTTCATTCGAGAGCCATTTCCGTAGTGGGAAACCGCCTTGCACACCTTGCACAATTCTAATACTTGTTTTTGTTTCAAACCAGCCGTCTCTAAAGAATGACCTCCCGACAGGACGTCATCCATGTAGATTTCCTTCTGTAAGACACTAGCGCCTAAAGGAAAATGTTCCTTTTCATCGAATGCTAACTGTTTGATAACCCTATTTGCAAGAAATGGACTAGATGCTAATCCATAAGTGACCGTGTTCAATTTGTAAATTTGAATCGGGTCTGAGGAATTGAATCTCCACAATACCAACTGATATAACCTGTCTTCCTCAGCTAGGAGTATTTGTCTAAACATCTGTTTAATGTCTGCGACGAATGCGTATTTGTATTTACGCCAACTAATAACAAGGTGAGATAAGTCGGGCAGCAAATTAGCCCCTACATGAAGACAATCATTCAAACTAACCCCAGCTCTCGTCTTCATGGAGCCGTTGACGACTGTCCGTAATTTAGTAGTTGAGCTACTTTCTTTGAGTACCCCATGATGAGGCAAGAAACAACAATTATGCAAATCCAAGTGGGAAGTGGATATTACTGACATATGCTCAGTCGCAATATAGTCTTGCATGAACTCACAATAAGCATGTTTGAAAACTGAATCTCTATCAAAGCGTCTTTCCATGTTAGCAAGCATTTTTTGAGCTGATCTGTGCGTATCGAGGAAGGAAGGAGGTTCACTAATGCAAAGGGGCAGTCTTACAATATACCGCCCATCGGACATCCTTGAGTGTGTCTCTAGAAAGTGCTGCTCGCATGTCTGCTGATCGGGAGTTTCCAGTTGCACAGGAGGAAGCTCCTCTTGCAACCAGAACCTTTGCAATAGTTCATTGACATCCTCGTCTATTGTGCAGTGTAGCACAGTTGGTCTGACTCGTTGAGTACCACTGTTGCAGCCTGTTTCCCCCGATATCAACCAACCAAGACTCGACTGTGTAGCAATAGGTTCATGGCCTTCGCCTTTAATTACTCGACCTTCCACAACCTCAGCGTGCACGTCCGCCCCCAGTAACATGTCTATGGACCCGGTCTCAGCGAAGCGCGGATCTGCTAATTCCAAATCATTTAAATGTTTCCAATCGCGGTCATTTGCCGAGACAACAGGGGTGTAACCGCTGACCTTTCCTACTACGTAGGCGCTGACTCGACAGCTGAAAGTAGATGTAAAATGAGGCTTGATGGTGAAGACCGTCTTGCTTTTACAAGTAGTTAGAGAACTATTACACAGTCCAGTTATAGGTATTCTACAAGCGATTCTATATAACCGCAATCTCTGACATAGAGCTGTCGTGATGAATGCAGATTGAGAGCACTGATCTATAATTGCCCTCGCGAGGCACTCTTCCCCTTGACTATTTACTATATATACATAAGCTGTAGCGATAAGAACGGTATCAATAATACCGGAATGGCTTTTGGCCATGTGTGCCACTGCACCAGATCCAGAGGTCGAGGTTTCTGGAGCAACCAGATCCTTGGATCCTTCATTTGACGTGAGACTCCGATTTAATGCATGATTATTACTTGCGGACCATGCGTTTCGATTAAAATGCAAGATACTGTGATGCTTACTGTTGCATTCTTTGCAGCGGTTTTCGAAGGACAGGAATCTAACAAGTGGTTCCCCAAGCAATTATAACAAATGCCTTTCGATTTCACATGCTCATGTCTTTGAGGAATGGTTTGTGCTCGAAAGACGTCACACTGTAAAAGAAAATGAGGTTTCGAACACAGAGAACATTTTTGGGTGAATCGTCCGTTACTTGATCCCTTGAATGACTTCTTGGCTACATGAAAGGTCCTGGCCGTACACTGTTTGTCAGTTTGTGGTTTAGGATGGCTACGCGACTTGTTATCTTTCAAGGCAGGGGCTATCGACGCGGCTCCTAATTGAGCGGCCATAGCCCTGGCTGCACTTTCAATAGCTTCCAATGATATAATTTGAGCTGACAGAAAACTCTCAAGTTCAGCAAATGTAGGAGGTTCATGAGAATCACCTAGAGACGACTCCCACTCCTTTCTAGTCTGTGTATCTAGTCTACTAGCAATCAAGAAAACAATAATATCATCCCAAGTCTCAGTTGAGCGACCAAGCGCCTTTAATGAAGCCAAGGGTCCCATAACTCCCAGCAGAACTCTCTGGAGTTCGGCAGAGGTTTCCGCAGAAGCATCTGTTACTGAAAACATGTCGGCTATGGTCACATGTACTAAGCGCCTTTTATTCTCAAAATATTTCACTAACCTTTGCCAAGCAAGCGCAAAATTCCCTTCAACTATAGGAAGGTTTTTAATCTGGTCAAATGCAACGCCTTCTAAACATGACTGCAAGTACTGAAACTTAGAAACATCTGACAGACTTGCTCTATTGTTTACAAGAGAGGTAAATAGACCTTTAAACGAAGGCCACCCCGTGTAACTTCCAGAAAATTTAGGCAAATCTATTTTAGGCAAACGGGCCTCACTCTGATCATGAGTCACAGAAGCTTCCAATGTGTCGTCAGTTTTGACGCGTGAGTATGTGCCAACTAGGACATTCAAGTGTTCTTGAAATTCTCCACGTATCTCATAATACAACTCTTCCATCGCATCCATACTTTTAGTTTTAAAGTACGCGTGTTCCCTTTTTGCACCTGCCAGATCTAACAGTTTAGCATGGTTTGCTCTGTATTGATTCCAGTGTTCTGTTAGTCTATCTAATTGAGCCGTGGTTGCTCCTCCGGTCATTTTTGCACTACCCTTCTTCTTGAAATTGATGAAAGATTTCCCCACCTTTTCAAATAATTCGGTCTGTGACGCTACTAATGCATCCATGGTTGTATAATGCAAATGTGAACCAGAACACACGAACCAATTTCAAACCAAGCAGATCGCCAGGATGAATAACGAGTATAAACGTACAAGAAGACAATCAATGTCGAAGTATCGTAGTACAAGGGTTCACGAGTAATGAATGTGATCGTTCAGTACAAATCAATGTGAAACTGCCGCAATCGCAAAAATAACGAATACGATCGTTCAAAAAAAATTCAAATCAATATGGTAATTGCGCAGTTACAAAATACAATCAATATGAAAAATGCCGCAATCGCAAGAATAACGAATATAACCGTTCAAATACAAATCGATTTTTAAATCGAGTAGTTACAAGTGTTCGCGATTGTTATGGCCACTGCCTATAGCGGGTCGAAACAGAACCACACTATGTATTATGAACATGTACATCAGTTAGAATAGAGCCAGATGGAAGAACTCACCCAGGACAGTATATTTACGTATCAACGAATCCTTGCCAGTTCAAATATAATACTGTCGTATTTCCAATCTGTATATGTGTCTCGCTGGGGTTGGCTCTCTCACGCTCCTTGTTATGTTTGTTGACCGCGCTCAAGTTCAGCGATGATCAACAGTCTTCCAGCCAGCCCAATATGGCCGACTTTTCCTCTCTTGTCTCGCCGCGTGGTAGCGAATGGTTATGTATGTAAAGTATGCAATGTATGCAGTGTATGCAATGACAGTTTAACGGAAACTAGCTTAGTTTCGCCTTTAAAACTGTACAAGGATCGATACAAGAGCCAATAACAGAATATGCACAGGCACGGTATCACTTGCGTTTCAGCTCTCACAAGCTTCCGTGTTCCTTCCAATTCCACAAGCACAATCCGGCTCGAAGGACCAAAATGTTTAATTATTGATATCACTGAGTTTATTGTTTGTATGTTGTCGGTTAACACTGTCCGGATACAAGTGGTAAATGTGCAGGTATACGTTAATTGTACGTTCTCGCGATCCTCGTTTGATGTACGTCTTTAACGTTGTCAGCGTGGTTAACATCTGAAGTCGCTCGCGTCCGCGGAGCTATTACAAAAGGAGAGGGGATCACGTGACCCCTCAGAATAAAGGCGGATTCACATTACAATCCATAACGCATGTCACGTACAATTCTGGACATTTCCAATTTATCGATGGTTCATACGGTTCAATGTTGAACGTGGCTTGTACGGTTGGACACACTAGAGGCGCGGCTTGTACACATGGTTTCGCCATTTTAAATACGTAATAATTCAGTATAATACTTTCAACGAAAATCTTTGCGGTGTGGCGTGTGTAGTAATGTAAATCTATTTCTCTATGTAGCGTATCGTAAGATTTCAACGTGCCTGTAGGCCACGTGGCGTGCGCGATTTAGCTACTGCGTAGTCTGTATGGTACGTACGTATTCTTTCCAGGATATTCCGTCTATCCCATCCTCGTCGCCATTCTTCTAGTTATGTATAGAACAAGACACTTCTTTGGTAATGGAATAACTGACATATATTTCACAATTATTGTTCGTCTTTACATTTACACTGCTTGTATTTCGCACGCACATTTGTATGTCGTTTGTATTGAGAGCTCATGCGTAGACTGACTACAAACGCGTTTCGGATCCCGGTGTTCCTAATTGTATAGATTCGTACACGCTCCTACTTTTCGGTGACGCCGACCAGAGCGCGATCTAGATACGGTTGTTGTTTATCTAACACAGAGTAAGAGAGAGATAAAGATAGTGATTACGTAATAGAGCACACGTGCTAAAGATAAACAAGCGAAATTTGAGAATAAGGATATTAGAATAAAAGCGATTGAGATAAATACAGAAGAGATAAGTGTAAACTGTAATTGTCGTTTCTTTGTTTACAGGTAAGACTGTAAATCATGTAAATAATGTAAATAACTGTTGTAAAATAATGAATAAAACTTTAAACTTTGTTTACAGAGAAACATATTACTGTTAATATACGAACCTTCAGCCTAATAATATTGAGAGACTTATATACATATATGTATTTTTTGATGGAGAAGGTTTTTACGCTATTCAATTTGTTGTAACTCGCCGCTGTAGATGGCGCTGCAATACATCAACTTCTATACCGTTGAACCTATCGCTATGAAAATTGGTATACATATGTAGGTATTTGAGCACGAAGAATATTTTCGCGCTATCCACTTCGTTGTAACTCGCCATCATATTGACCAAAAACAGGATAATTTATGTGTGATTTTTAATATCCTTCAATAATAAATACTGTTACCGCATATTCCGACCATGTTTTTCGCATGGTCAACTATATGTTGCTTGCTTCAGAGTAGGGACTCCAAAAAGTCTATACATATATACACCAAATCAAAAAATCAAAAATATTGTTTATCCACTCGACTTACGCTAAATGTTAGCATTAGTTTAAATTATTTTAAGATCAAAATCTAAATTCTTCTCACTCTTAGCACGGGCGAAGCCGTGCCGAGGGCTGCTAGTATGTTATAAAAATTTCAAAAAATGGCTTCTAATTTGGATAGATACATTCTTATGTATTTTTATAAGGTAATGTAAAATAGTCAGCTTTAATACTCCGTACAGGTGGTGTTAATAACAAGGAATATAAAATCAGGGAAAATTTCTTGGTCGAATAATTTCGTATTTAGAATTGATAAAGTACGACAATGTCTAGCAGAGTGTTAATAAACCGTCTTACAGTAAATGTTCTATAAACGCGAAAATCTTTCAACGATAAACGCGAAAAAAATATCCCCTCCAAACTAATACACTGACTCGGCTCGGTATATCGGTGTGAACCACTACAAACGCGACGCGGAGAGTCGCAGTCGTCGGCAGAGTTCAAACGCGCCCGTGAGTCATCATAACGTTACACCACAGTCAAACTTCTTCATTTTCCATGATTCTGTTATGGGATTTTCACTACCTTATTTCTGGCATTTTTCTGATTAGAATGATACCAAACACGATATAATTTAAGCAGAATTTAGTGGTTTAATTGACGTTGAAAGTGTCGAGCGCAAGGAAGGACAGCGTATGTGAAAGAAAGAGACGCAGAGTCGCAGCGCGCCGGCACAGTTCAAACGCCCGTGAGTCATCATAACGTTACACCAACAGTCAAACTTCTTCATTTCCCATGATTCTGTTATGGGACTTTCACTACCTTATTTCTGGCATTTTTCTGATTAAAATGATACCAAACACGATATAATTTGAAAGAATTTAGTGGTTTAATTGACGGTACGTACATATGAAGTGACTTCAGAACATGAAAAAGAAAGAGAAATTGCGATCTCGACGCTATGCAAAGATTAAAAAACGAGAAAAATTACTTTATAAAATATGCTGAACTGTTTTATATTTTTATTATTTAACATTCGATTTCGCAAATATAAAGACGCGATGAACTATGACCGATCATGTCGCAAAACCGAACACCGTGTCAAGTCACGCGCGTCGCTCGCTCCATTACAATTTTTTTTATAAGAAACAAAATTAAATAAATCTTAAATAAATCTTAAGTACATTACTTAAAACAGTTAAAAAACTACAAAAAGTGTGTCTTTTCCTGACGGATGCAAACGCTCCGATTCGATAGTTTTCCTTCGATGGTATTAAACTGTAGAGGTTTAAATGACGATGGACGTTTCGGGCGCAAGGATGGATAGCGCGTATAGAAAAGAAAGAGACGCGGAGAGTAGAAGTCGCCGACACAGTTCAAAGGCCCGCGCGTGGTCTCGCTTTACACGCGCTGTCCTTCTCTACGTTCGGCTCGGCCTTTGAAGCTCGAAAAAAGTAGGACCACGATCGAAAAACGCGAATAAATCCCCCCGATGCGTTCGCGTTTATAGAACATTTACTGTATTTCTATTTATTGTATAATTCTCTGACACGCCATCGTGTTAAGGAATATTATTACAATGGACCATATTACTGCAACATTGCCTTATTGTTCTATTACTGTTTACATTGATGATATCCACAGATACGTATAGCAGAATTACGAAATGAATTTATGTAACGTCTGTGTATGCTTCTTAGGTATAGTTTCTGTTGTGGCTGTACCTTCTGGTTACACACGCTTTATGTAAGTATGCATAGGGAGTGCTTTGCGCTGCACCAGATTAGGTGTCAATTGTTTACCGTCATGGTATCCTTTATTGACCGCAGAACCCAAAACTCTCTACTCTCTACCCTGGCGTTATAACCATACCAAGCTGAATGCTACGTATGCATGTAACTATATCACCTTCCATTTGATTGCACAATGCATAGGATTAGGAAATCAAAGAGTGTAGTCGGTACTACAATAAACTAATACAAATGGCTACCATAAAAGTGATTGTAAAGAACTGTAGGTATTGTATCGATATAATTTTAACGAAATTATGTACATACAGGGTGTCCCAAAATTCGTGAAAATCCCGAAAGGGGGTGGTTCCTGAGACCATTTCAAATGACGTCAGGAACCTCCCATTTCCGGCTGTTAAAGGAATTTTGGGACACCCTGTATATGAGATGTTGCTGTAGTTCACAATACTTCACATTTTGTAAAAATTTTTGTGACGCTCCGTGATTTCCTTATGCATATCGATAGATGTGTTTAAAAAACACAATTCAGATAACATTGCGATTAATTTATTTATTAATTTCGTTTATGACGTTCATGCCATATTCGTTTGTACATATTGTTTTGTAAATAACACTATTTTTCTGTGTATACAGGGTCCGGATATGAGAGGTTCCTGAGATCATTCGAAGCGACATTTTCCTTTGAAAAAGGGGGTTTCTCAAGAACAAAGTCTGCTCTATGGCGTGATATAGTTCGATTTTACGCTGGACCCTTATTTTTTGATATAAATACAAAAATATTTTCAAAAATTGATGCAAACGTGGTGTCTCTCCGTTTTTAATGATTGTGTAAACATGTTCAAACATTCATAATGTATTAATATTCGATATCACTGTATTCGGGAAAATATACAGAATCTTTTGCTGTAAAGAACAATCCAATATCTTTTATGATAACATCACAATATTTGTTTAAAGTTGAAAAATATAAGATAAATTTTCTCCGGAGGCTTTGGAAAATCAAGAAACAAATTTTATTCAAATAGCGATTTCTCAAAAATTTAGAAGAATAATATATTGACTAAGCTGAATGTATTCCGTTTCAAAAAAATTTGCTAAAAGTTGTTAACACGTTCGCTGCCGAGCGACATTTTCAAAAAAGGTTCCACCACGCCAACAAATTTTAATTAATTGTAAAATAAAAATACGAAACATGTATTTATGGTGTAACAGACCTGTACGGTGCAGGCCTGTTACTACTAGACACACGCCGAACACAGCCGACCGACGCCGAGGATTACCGAACGCGTCGTCCACACACCACGTCACTACGTACGATCCCGCGCTCCGAGACACATTCGGCGGGAAACGGACGTCGAGGTTCGGCCATCTTAACGGATACGGAAACTCGACGTCACACATCCGTTTTCCCCCACCACCAACCTCCGCCTATAAAAGGCGATGCAAACGAGGCACGGGCCTCTTTTCCAGCCTGGGCAGCAACCTGGGCACATCCTGAGTATTGGTACGTATCACTGGTACTCTTTCTTAGTTCCCACGCTCTCGACGTCGAGTTGTCCGCAGCATCGGCCTCCTCTACATCGGCAGTTCCCACCGGTGTGACAGCATACACGCCAAACAGAGAGGGCAGCATCCTGAACAAACCTCTCGGGCAGCATCCTGAGAACTCCGACAGCTACCGGAGACGTCTAAATGAAGGGTCAGCTTCCTCTTCATTTACCGTAGAACCGCCACGGGGAATTTCCCGACTCGTGGCAGGGTTTCCCGACCACTCCTGTCTGAACCCAGTCGCCGGTACAAGCACCAGGTCCACGAACACGAGTCGCGTCGCGATGAACGATCACGCAAAGATCGTCCCTAGAATCACGGATCAGTAAGGCCGTTCACGAAACACACGGTTCCGCGAATGTACGAGCAGCGAGGCCCGAAAATACATATACACGTCGTCGTTATTTCACGTCCCGCGCACCTCGTCCATTTTCAGCTTCCGTCGATTCTCTCGCCGGTAGACGAACCCGGCTCGACGAGTTATTCCAGCACGAGAGGATACGACGCCGCGACGACTTCTCCGTCGGAAGCAGAACCGTTACAATGGGAAACATATTGTGAATTTAGATAATTTTAAATTGCTTTATTAATTATACGAGTTATATCGTAGTCGGTTTTTGCTATAAAATGTTCTATGACAGCTGTACAAAACCGAATTGAGTCAGAGTCAGCGGGCGCGTCAGGCGTCCGCGACAAACACACATCGGACAAGCGAGCGATCCGCTTGCCCCGCGCGTCCTGCGTCAACACGGTGCGTGCCCGACGCGACCGTTATGGTTTTAAATGTTTGTCGCCGAGGACACAGCAAGAAACGCGAGCCAAATTTAGACCATTTGATGACAAACAAAAAATCCTCGCGTTGTTTTCCTTATCGCCAGCGCGAGTCGTCGTGGTCAGAAAGACAATAAGCATCATAGCGACCACATTTATTCGCACCTCTGTACATCCGCGAAAGTTCCAATAAACGTGCGTAGATTCGGAGTGAGTTATTTCTTCGGATCCCTACCTCCGGTGTACCACCAAACACAAAC
Source organism: Lasioglossum baleicum (assembly GCF_051020765.1). Classification (NCBI taxonomy): domain Eukaryota; kingdom Metazoa; phylum Arthropoda; class Insecta; order Hymenoptera; family Halictidae; genus Lasioglossum; species Lasioglossum baleicum. The sequence goes on along the minus strand of NC_134948.1, from coordinate 809,640 downwards.
GGCAAGCGCGAGAGTTTCGATCGCGAACAACAGCTTAAACACAAACTTCGACCTACGAGATAACTCGTTGTTGGCAGCGAACGTGTTAAATTTGTAAATATGTTTAAAAAATAGTAAAAAAGCTATTAAATAAACGAAACATTATTAAAAAAGATTACATGTTAATATCCTACACCCCAAATTTCACGTCGATATCTAAAGATATATTGTTCGAAACTGGCGCGTGCGAGCGCCATGACAGTCTGGAGACATAGCGTGCTCCCGCCAAAACTGTTGCGATTTGCGCCAAGATGACGCGAGCTTGGGACCGATGACCGGCCAATCGGCAGCGCTCGGAAATTGCGTAACGCTCGCGTGCTTGCGCAATTGGTCGCGAGTCACTCTCGATCCTTCGCGAACGTTCGCGAATGCTCGCCCGGAAGCAATGACGCGTGACGAACGTTCTAGAAGGAGAGAGAGCATAAAAGCAAGTGAGAATCCGCCGTTTACTCACTCTTTGCATTTTTTCGCAACTCTTAGCCACGCGCTTCTCGCTATCGCCGTTAGTAAAACGCTTAACCATTTTTCACTCTGTTTCGATTCCGTTTATTCGTGTTCTTTCTATTACATTTTAATTACAATAGACCTTTGTACAGTGTTTAAGTGCAATTATACAGTTATTTATTGTTAAATTAGGATAATCCACATTTTCTTTCTCCCACTCATTCCATTCAAATCCGCACGTTACATCCATTCCATTCTTTCACGTCAATCACACAATCATCCAGTTCTCTCTCAATTCCATTCACTCCAAATACAATTTTCCTTTCGAGGTCGATCAAGACCGCCAGCCTTGTTACATATATAGATATATTATAGATTTACATACTATAGATTTAAGCGCGTTTTTAGAATAAGCATAGGTTAAGGATTGGCCGTTGGAAGTTGCGGGAGTCGGCTGCTGAGTGCTCGCGCGTGCATTTACATTGTAGCGCGGCCGAGACGTTTGATCGGCCGCAAGAGTCGGGATCAGTTTCTCTTACGCGCAGCCGAAACGTTTGAGCGGCTGCGACAAACAAAATCGGCTCCCTTTTAGAATGCGTGCACGTGGACGGAGTGACTCTGCGGAGTGGGGAAAATGCGAGGCAAGGCCCTCGATGGCCCGAGACCGGCCGGCAGATTTTGTTTAGCGTTCGAACGATCGAGAGCGTCTCCGCAGAGTCAAACGGTCAGAATACTCGACAGCCGACACGCGACGATGAAACGTAATAACGCCGGGGCGCACGGGTCGCGCCAAAATATTCCTGCCGCGACATATATACATATATACAGGGTGTCCCAAATGTGGTGTACTTAATTGAAATGGGAGGTTCCTGAGACCATTCTAAGAGACATTTTCCTTTGCACCAATGTCAACTGCGGCTTTGTTTAGGAGTTATTAACGAAAAATACGGACCAATCAGAGCGCGCCCTAGACGCGCGATGGCACGTTCAGCCCGGCGCGCCGGGAGACGAGCGCGGTGTAACGCCGCGATGCCGTAACGAACAAGAGTTTCTCGAGATTATGTGAATCTTCCCCGATTTGGATGAGCTTTGGATATGTTGTCAAGACCATGATTCTGAACAACATTACCCTTTACAGTTTTTGTCGGTCGGAAGAACTTTACTTGTCAATTCATATGGGTGGATCTCTTTACCCGACTTACGGCAACTTTACCCGAACGAGGGAAAAAGCCTAAACTGATTGTATTAAAACCTCACTTATTCAGCCGTAAATCCATTTGCTGCTTCGAAATGTGTGTCACTGGGTCACTCGGTGACGAACTGCACAGATGTCTTCAGGTATACGACAGTACCGAAAGCTAAGGGACGTACGGCCAGGTCGACGAACTGCACAGCCGGTGGTAAAAGGCCTAAGGGATGCGCGGTCAAGTCGACGATCCAGAATTTCACTTTCACTTTCGAATCGATAAATAATTCGTATGTTTATTTCACACAGATGCCTTGAAATTTTTCCACACTCACAATCACTGTTCACATTTGTCAACACATAGTTATGCACTAATAGTAATTGCCATATCCCTTGTACTGCTGCACAAATCACAACAATCAGGTAATGCAATCACTAGACTGCGGATTTCATGCATTTGCAGCAAACATGAGTAGGTGCATTTTAAGACAGTAGAGAGATTAAAATAATTTCAAAACACCATAGTATTATTTTCAACTTCTTAAAATGATCACAGTGAGAATCAAATATCTGTCTGGCTCCTGTCCCTTGTAATAGCGGCAGCCAACATTAATGTTGCATAAAGATCCGTAGTCTAGTGATTAGTTTAAATATTACTGTCAAAAACACAGCTAATAGCAACCGTTAGCTTTGAATTGACAAGTCTTTGGAGATGTTCTCTCTATCGCGGCTCGAACGACACTGATTTTCCGCAAGATTTTTCTAAAGAATTTAGGAAGGGCATTTAGAGTGTCGAAATTCGAAATGTGCACGCTGTAGCACGAGAACGACGGGACGGTTATACGAAAAACAGAATGCGAGAAGGACCGCTGTAAGCTTTGTGGCAAACACATGTTTAGTTTTTCCTGCAGGTTGGTACGCAGAGTCGATGGGTAAATGTTCGAAAACGTCATCCGTCCTTTTACCCAGCAAGGGGTAAAAATGTCAGGTCAGCGTAGCATCCCTATTGTCCTATACCTTCCTTAAGAAACTTTCTAAAAGAAGGACAGACGACGTTTTCGAACGGTTACCCATCGACTCTGCGTACCAATCTACAGGAGAAACTAAACATGTGATTGTCAGCGGTCCTTCTCGTATCCTGTTTTTCGTCCAACCGTCCCGTCGTTCTCGTGCTACAGCGTGCATTTCGAATTTCGACACTCTAAATGCCCTCCCTAAATTCTTTAGAAAAATCTTGCGGAAATTCAGTGTCGTTCGAGCCGCGGTAGAGAGAACATCTCCAAAGACTTGTCAATTCAAAGCTAACGGTTGCTATTAGCTGTGTTTTTGATAGTAATATTTAAACTAATCACTAGACTACGGATCTTTATGCAACATTAATGTTGGCTGCCGCTATTACAAGGGACAGGAGCCAGACAGATATTTGATTCTCACTGTGATCATTTTAAGAAGTTGAAAATAATACTATGGTGTTTTGAAATTATTTTAATCTCTCTACTGTATTAAAATGCAACTACTCATGTTTGCTACAAATACATGAAATCCGCGGTCTAGTGATTGCATTACCTGATTGTTGTGATTTGTGCAGCAGTACAAGGGATATGGCAATTATTATTAGTGCATAACTATGTGTTGACAAATGTGAACAATGATTGTGAGTGTGGAGAAATTTCAAGACACACATTTCGAAGCAGCAAATGGATTTACGGCTGAATACGTGAGTTTTTAATACAATCAGTTTCTGTGCTTCTTCTCTTTTTTACGATAATCTCGTAAACTAAAGCCAACCGCCAAATAGTCTAAAGAGAAAAGTTATTCAGAATAATGGTCTTGACCACATATCCAAAGCTCATTGAAATCGGATAGGAGCTAGTAGTACATCGATCCCATGGATTTACAAGTAAAGTTTCTCGCGATAATCTCGTAAACTAAAGCCGATCGCCAAAAAGTCTAAAGAGAAATGTTGTTCAGAATAATGATCTTGACCACATATCCAAAGCTCATTGAAATCGGAGAGCATTCACATAATCGAGAAACTCTTGTTCGTTGCGATGTCACGGCGTACCACCGACACTCGCTTGTCGGCGCGGTGTGGCGCGGCCGCCCAGGGCGCACTCTGATTGGTCCGTGTTTTTCGTTAATAACTCCTAAACAAAGCCGCAGTTGACATTGGTGCAAAGGAAAATGTCTCTTAGAATGGTCTCAGGAACCTCCCATTTCAATTAAGTACACCACATTTGGGACACCCTGTATATAAGGTATTAAAATACCTTAGAAGTTATACCAAAATGTCACTAAATTTCGCGTTTTAGACCACTGTGCGACGTGACACTTCACTACACTTGTCGATCGAGTATATCGAGTCTCGCATGCGACTATAACTATATAACTATAACTGTGGTAGGGGGAACCACGTGACGCGTGCGAGAGTATAACGTGTGTGGAACTGCAGGTGAAAGAAATAGAAGGAAAGTGTGGCAAAAGTGCGCAGGAAATTACGAGACCAGGTGGAAAGTGAAGGGAAGAGACAAACTTCCGTTGGAAAGTATAACCGACTGTCAATAAGGGTTAGAGGGGTGTGAAAAGGGTGGAGAAGCGAAGGTGTGAAACGATTGCACGAGGCATGCCGCGTGGCAAGGTTTAGTGATATCTTGTGGGAGTGGAAAAAATAAAAAAAAAGAAAACTAAGCGGAGACAGCAGTAGGTAAGGAAGAGCGGAGAGTCGAATGAGCAAAGCAGGCAAAGGTGGCCAGGAGCGGAAGGAGGAGAGAGGAAGGGGCAGACCAAGACTGGCAGATCAGCTGGGAAGAAAAAGATCGGACAGCGAAGGCTCGATACTGAACTCATTTAAGAGGAAAAGGGAAATCGAGTCTGAGCAAATAAGGCTAAGGGCAGAAAAAGAAATAGAAGAGGAATTCTTGAAAGTGAAGAGAGTGGAAAGGTCGCCTCCGCCGAAAACAGTGGAAGAGAAAGGACCCGCGATAATAGAAATGGAGGCGGCAAAATTAGATAGACTCATGGAAGTAATGTTAACAGTAAAAAAAGATATAGATGAGTTGAAAAAAGATAACGAAGATCTGAGGCAGGACAATAAGGAAATGCGACAAGAAATACATGTTCTAAGGGACGAATGGAAGAGGCGAGATGAGATATAGGAAAGGGAAAGGAAAGAAATGGGAGTAAAGATAGAAGCGCTGGAGGCCAAGAAGGAACAGACAGAGCGATTGGCAGGAAGACTGGAGGGGCTAGAAAAGAAGGAAGAGGCTAGAGAGAAAAGAGAGAGACGGAATAATATCACATTACGGGGAGAAGATCTACCGTGTAAGGAGACACCGAAGGAAACGGCAGAGTATGTGCTAAGGCAATAATTGCAGGTGGAGGCAGAAATCGAGGAAGCATACTGGGTTGGGAGGGGAGAGAGAAGAAAGTTGCTGATAGCGAAGTTAAGGAGCTGGCAACAGAAAAGAGAGGTAATACTAAAGAAGAATACATTGAAAGATAAGAGACTGTTTATTGATAATGACCTGACGAAAAAGGAAAGGGAGATACAAAGAAATATTAAAGATATTGCCAAGGCGGAAAGGGAGCAAGAGGCAACGGTGAAAGTGGGATACAGAAAAATAAAAATTAACGACAAGACATTTATCTGGGAAGAGGAGGGCGGACTGAAGCAGGTAAATTTTTGGAGCAGGTCAAGTTCGATGAACCTCTAAGCCATTGGAGGATCACTGAACTTGGAAGGACAACGAAAACACGGCAAAAGGCAGTACTAACACTCGCTCCTCGCGCGTATGCGGATGCAGACATGCGAGGAGAGGGGGTACGCAGAACTGGGAAAGAAGTAAGAAATCAAAGAGGGAGGGACACAATTAAAATCGGATACTGGAATGTAGCAGGAGTATACAACAAAGACAAACAGTTTTGGGATTTTTTAAAAGAATTCGATGTAATAGGATTAGTAGAAACATGGGTGGAGGAGAAAAAATGGGATGGACTGAAGGACAAATTGCCACAGGAATTCTCATGGAAATGCAAATATGCCACCAGAGAGAAAAGGAAGGGAAGAGCGATAGGCGGAATTATCACAGGTATAAGAAAAGGGATAGAAGAGGAAGAAGGGAATGGGGGAACAGAACACATCCAAGAGAGACGGATAAAGATACATAACGAAAAATGGAGAATAATAACAGTCTACAGCGGGGATATGAAGAAGACGAAAGAAGAGTTACACCAGATAATAGAGGGGATGGAGGTGGAGAAACTAATAATCGGTGGAGATTTCAATGCAAGAATCGGTCGAGAGGGTGGAGATATTAGTGTAGAAGAAAAGCATGGCGCTAGGAGATCAAAAGATAAAGTAGTAAATACGGAGGGAAAGTTATTATTGGAGATAATTGAGGAAAGACGATGGAATATTCTAAATGGGAACACAGAGGGAAACGAAGAAGGGGAGTACACATATATGGGGCCGAGAGGGAGTACGGTAATTGATTATATAATAACAAATGTAGAGGTGAAAGAAGATATCAAGAAATTCACAGTGGGAGAAAGAGTCGAGTCGGACCATATGCCGTTGATTGTGGAATTATATAGAGAAAATAATTGGTGAGAACGGGAAGGAAAACAGGAGGAGAGACGGAGAGAGAGAAGAGTCTGGACAGAGGAAGGTAAGAAGGAGTTCCAATCGGAACTGAGTGGAATAAACTTTAATAGGATGAAGGTAAATGATATGGTAGAAGAAATGGTCGAAAAGATAAATAACGCAGTACAGAAAGAGGAAATAAAAGTCAAGAAATGGAAACTGGGCAGCTTCAAGTGGTGGAATTCGAACTGTACAAAAAAGAAAAGGGAAGCCAGGAAAGCACTGAGGTGCTGGAGAAGGGGAAAAGGAAACAGAGAAGATTACCAGAAGAGAAGAAGGGAATACAAAAAAGAGTGCGAAGAACGAAGAACGGAATTACAAGAAAACATAGAGAACGAGATAAGGCAATTAAAGGGAGAAAATCAAATATGGGAATATATAAACAAGGAAAGAAAGAAAAGAATAGGAATCAGCAATAAAATAGATTTAGAAGAATGGAAGGAGCATTTCAAAACATTGCTAGAAGGCGTAGACGGTAAACAAGAAGTAGGAGAGATGGAAGAAACAGATAACACGGAGGGAGAAGAGGAAGATGAAATAACAGAAGCAGAAGTAAAAGAACAAATTAGGAAATTAAAAAAGAAGAAAGCAGCAGAGGAAGACAAAATAGAAAATGAAGCCTGGATTTACGGAAACGAGAAAATAGTAAAAAGGATCACAGAAATTTTTAATAAAGTATGGAAAGGAGAAGGACTGCCGGAGAGGTGGAAAGAAGGGGTGATTTCACCAATATTCAAAAAAGGAGATAGAGAAAAGGTGACAAACTACCGGGGAATAACGATCCCAAACACAGCGTATAAAATATATGCCATGGTCTTGGAAAAAAGATTAAAAGAGGAATTAGAGAAAAACCACATAATACCAGAAACGCAAGCAGGATTCAGGAGCGGAAGGTCGACGATAGATAACATTTTTATTCTGAACTATGTATCCAACAGGGAAATACAGAAAAAAGGGGGAAAGCTGTATACCTTTTTCGCAGACCTAAGCGCAGCATTTGATAAAGTAGATAGAGTAAAACTCCAAAAGATTATGGAAAGAAAGGAAATAAGTAAACGCTTGAGGACGAGAATTGGAGAAATTTACAGAGAAACAAGAAATACTATAAAAGTAAACGGAGAACTGTCATCGAAATTCTGGACTACAAAAGGGGTAAGACAAGGTTGCCCACTGAGCCCAACGTTGTTTACAATTTATATAGCGGATCTGGAGGAGACTATGAGGATAAACCAAGCAGGAGGAGTTAGAATAGGAAAAGAAAAAATCTGGACTCTAGCATACGCGGATGATATAGCGCTACTAGCAAATGAGCCAAAGCATCTAAAGGACATGATAAGACGATTTGGAAAATATCTTGATAGGAAAGGGTTGCAAATGAACGCAGAAAAATCAAAAGTGCTGATTTTTCATAAAGGAAGAGGAAAGAAAAAGAGAGAAGAATGGGACTGGTCAGGCAATAGTCTAGAAGAAGTGAAGGAATTCAAATATTTAGGGTATAATTTTCAGAAAAACGGGGGCAGAGAGATGCATATAAGGGAAGTTACAAAGAAAGCAAGAATAGCAATGGCGCAGATATGGGGAATTGGACAAAGAAGGTTCAAGAACAATTTTGAGAGAAGAATGAGAATATTTAGAAGCATATAGTGAAAAGCATCTTACTGTACGCGTCAGAAATCTGGGGTTAGATGGAAGCAGAGAAAGTAGAGAAAATACAGGAAAAATATATAAGATGGACACTAGGTTTGGACTTCAATACACCTTCCTATCTAATTTTGGAGGGAACTAAAACGGACAAAGTAAGGATAGAAGCGGGGAAAAGAGCGATAAAATATGAAGAAAAAACGAAACGGCTGAACAAGAATAAAATAGTTCAAGAATGCTGGAGGGAAATAGACGCGAAGCAAGAAGTGAAAAAGTCGAAATGGAAGGAAATGAGAGATTCATACTATAGGTTAAAAATGATGGACACCCAGGAAATAGAAACAGAGAGAGGGAGAGGAAGGGAGTTTGCAGAAGAATTAGCACAAAGAGACAGGGCAGAGCAGGTACAATGGCAATACGATAGAATATTAGGGGACAAATATAATGTGAATTACATACAAATACGGGACAGCGAGCGAGCAAACTATATAAATGGAGATTACAAAGGAAGAGACCAAAGCATGATCACAAGGTTTAGATGTGGAAACGAAGAGCGGGGAAACAAATACTGGAAGGAAGAAAATGAGACAGTATGCAGATTATGTAAAGGGGAAAGAGAAACACTGGAACACATGATTAGAGAATGCAAACAGCTGACAAGAGAAAACGTAACGATAAGAGAGATACTAAAGGGAGAAGAAGTAGGAACCGAATGGATGTGTACGATACTTGAAAAAAGGAGAAAGGAAGAAGAACAAGAGGAAGAAGGAAGACTAGTTGAAACCACAAGCTAACCCAGACACACATACACACAAACACATGTGTTTGACACAATACGTCACTATACCTACACAGGCTGAATAGAAACCCCCGTTCGTCTACACGACAGTTAGATCAGCGAAACGAGCTCTTGGTTACGAAAGTGGTGGGGATGCTCGATGATCCGAAACGCCTTCGGAGCTCCTGCTGAATTTTCGGACACTCTTCGATTGTAACTCCTCTGCGATTACACGCGAGTAAACAAAGCGATATTATCTCCCCTGTGAGATCAAGCGTTCAAAATCACTTCTATGTGCGTGCTAGTCGTTATTTCGTCTATTGTGTAATAAACTTTGTGTGAATTAAACAATTCAGTGAAACTAGCGTCAACAAATTAAGACTGCTTCCTAGACCGGACCAATCCCATCACTTTGCTTTCCGTAACACAGAACACGGCATTGCGAGTTCATTTTTCGACTCTAGTTAAGTTAAGTGTCGGTGAACATATTATTGGTCCTTCGAGCCGGATATCGGAAAGATAAGAGTTGTTCGGAATCAGTTCGGTGATCGGAAGCAAACCGTTACTTTTAAACGGGAGTGTGTTGGGTCCGTGACTTTCAAAGACAAAACCGTTGTCGGCAATGAATACAAGTGTGACGGAGACCTTCGAGGCGGTTCTCGAACGGCAAACACAGGCGTTCACTCAATTAACCAAAATATTAACGAACACTAAAAAAAGAGGGGTAGACAACTACACGGTGGAGTATCTGGAGTCCAGATTGACCATGTATCAGGAGACCTGGACACAAATCTCCCTCCTCAACGGCTACCTCCAAGCATACCGAAAGGTGGACAGGACGAAGGAGGATCTTCCCTTCTACAAGGCCAACACTATGGACAGGATGGAGGATGCGTATCTCGAGGGCTGGTCCTACCTCAAGGAACAACTCGTGCACATTCGCATCCCAATCTCACCCCCTGCGGCAACTTCATCTATGGTCTTCCAAGCGCCTCCAACGAATCATCCCCCGCATGTAAGATTGCCCCGAATAGAACTTCCGAAATTTAGCGGCGATTATACAGGGTGGAAGTCGTTCGCGTCACGTTTTAACTCGGCGATAATCGCGAATAAATCGTTGACCGACGCGGAAAGATTGCAATACTTATTAAGCTCTCTGTCTGGCGAAGCGTTTTCTGCAATACAGCATCTTGATGTAACCGACGCGAATTTCCACATCGGATGGGCACGCCTCAATGAGGTTTATGATAATGAACGAGTCATTGTACATTCATTAATGGACAAACTTTATTCCTTAAAAGCCATAAAGATGACTCAATTGGATTTTCTGAATCAATTCTCGATTCACTATCGTAATACCCTCGAGGCGTTGCACAAATTAGGGCGGGGTACCGAAGGGGACCACCTGGTATATTTCGTATCGAACAAATTTGATAGCGACATGGAATTAGAGTGGAACAAATCCCTCGGCGATACGCGAAAGTATCCGACATACGAAACGATGGAAAAGTTTATCTTAGAGCAGACTGCGGCGGTCAAGATGTCCAAGCAGTCCAAACAACAGCTCCCTCTTCCTACAAATCTGCCCAAGGTCTCACGGCTAAAATCTACCACGCATGTCGTCGAGGAAATTAGTTCGTCTATTACTTGCTTCCTCTGTAAAGAAGCACACAACCCTCGTGATTGTAGCACGTTCCGGAGCCTCTCTCCTCTTGCCCGATTCGAGACGATAAAGAACCAACACGTGTGCATTAACTGTCTCGGTGCGAGCCACACTGTTTCGACTTGTCCCAGTACGAATGTATGTCGCCACTGTGGTGAGAAACACCACACGTTGTTGCATCGAGGAGACGAACGGGCCCCCAGCAGACCCAAGGCAAGCATTTTTAAAAATCGGAACAGTAAAGCCTATAGTCCTTCCAAACCAGACCTACTTTCTCCTATGCAGGGACTTTCAGCGACTTCGCCCCCCTCCCAAATGGCTCAGCCCGCGAATTCGGAAGAGCAAGAGGACAAGGTCACGTCTCATTTTGCCGAATCCAGTCGGAACGGGGTCAGGACTGTCCTACTAGCGACCGCATTAATCAAAATTTTCGCGCCGAACGGTCAGACAAGACTTGCGCGCGCGCTCCTGGATCAGGGGTCGCAATCCTCCTTCGTGTCAACAAACCTAGTGCAACAATTGCGGTTGCAAAAAACGCGTTCACCAATATCCGTGACGGGCCTTGGCGGCGAACACACGAACACTATAAATTATAGTGTGGAACTTCGTATAGGCAGCTCTAAACAGTCTTCACACGCGTTGTTAACTCGCGCGTTCGTAGTACGTAATATTTCTCAGTACGTGCCACCCGCGATCAAAATAGAGGATTACCGAGACCTAACAAATCTCGCGCTTGCTGACCCCACTCCTGCCTCTACCCAAAGAATAGACGTCCTGCTCGGCGCTGATATATTTACCCAAATTATTCTGCCCGGCGTCCGGCATATTCGAGAACAGGGACCGCTAGCCCAAAACTCAATATTCCGTTGGATCTTGTCAGGACCGACTAAATCGACGGAACCCCCGCGATCGGCAATTACAGTACATCACGGAATAAGCACGGATCCGCTTGAACGCGCATTATCTCGATTGTGGGAAACGGAAACGATCCCCGAAACACGTGAACTCACGCCCCTGGAGACAGAATGCGAAAAGCACTTTGAGTCTACTTATTCGCGAGATGCTACAGGCCGATTCATAGTGCGGCTGCCCTTCCTTAAGTCGGTTCCGGAAGACTTTCTCGGAGATTCCCTTAGGCAATCCACCGCGTCCCTTAACCGCTTAACGCGGAAGCTATGCGAAAACGAACATTTCAGTCGCGAGTATACGAAATTTATACGGGAATACGAATCCCTCGAACATATGACACGTCTTGACTCGATCGACCGTTCGAGGACGTACATTCCACATCGAGCCGTCCTCCGAGATGAAAGTTTGACGACAAAACTGCGGGTAGTTTTTAATGCGTCTAACAAAACGTCGAGCGGGTATTCGTTAAATGACATCTTACATACCGGTCCAAAGCTGCAGCTAGAAATCTCAAGAATATTGCTAGCGTGGCGAACACATAAATACGTACTTGTCGCGGATATTGAAAAAATGTTCCGGCAAGTTCTGATTCACTCCAAAGATCGCAAGTATCAATGCATCTTGTGGAAAAATGAAACATCCGGTAATCTCGAAGCGTACGAATTAAACACGCTCACCTACGGAACCGCGTGTACCCCGTACCTATCAATGCGGGTAATCCAAGAAGTAAACACGCTGGAAGGTTCGGCTTATCCCCTCGCTTCCCCGATCCTTAGTAACAGCATCTATGTCGATGACGTATTCATGGGAGCGTCAGACAAACAGCTGCTCGAACAGACAAGAGTAGAAGTCTGTCAGCTGTTAGCTCTAGGTGGATTCCACCTACGAAAATGGGCAGGCAATAGCGCGCAGATTTTGCGTAATATTCCCGAGTCCATTCATTCCCATGCTGTTGATCTACGCATATTCAACGATTCGGAGTTGAAAATCCTCGGCGTCAGGTGGATCCCCTCGGACGACGCGTTTTATTTCGATTTAAAAAAATTCGCGGTTAGGCAAGGTAAACTTAGCAAACGTGAACTATTGTCGGAAATTGCTACGCTATTCGACCCTCTCGGTTGGTTGTCTCCAATTGTAATTCGCGCTAAGATTTTGATGCAACAGCAATGGCTTGAGAAGATCAGTTGGGATGACAATGTATCGGACGCCACTCGTAACACCTGGAATACCTTTTGCGTGGACTGGCGTGCTTTAAACGCCATGAGGATACCGCGATGGATTCAATACGCCCCTGATACGCTCGAGGTTCAATTACATGGCTTCAGCGATGCGTCCCGCGCAGCTTACTCGTGTGCAGTTTATGTACGAGTGAAGACGTCCACTGGCGAAACGCACTCCACGCTGCTCACAGCAAAATCGAGAGTAGCGCCCTTAAAAACCGTCTCTATCCCAATCTTGGAGCTGAATGGAGCATTGATGTTGGCACAACTGATGGCTCACGTAACGCAGTCGATCTCTATCCCAGTAAATCGGGTAGTTTGTTGGACAGACTCAACGATTGTTCTTGCGTGGCTACGGAAACACCCGGCTACTTGGAAAACCACGGTGGCGAACAGGACGTCCGCCATCCACACGTCGTTGCCGAACGCACTTTGGAAACACGTACCCACGCAATTTAACCCAGCAGATTTAAATTCTCGTGGCGCGAGCGCTGACAGTCTACTGTCATCGACGCTTTGGAAAGAGGGACCGTCGTGGCTAAAGAGAGACGAAAGAATCATGGCCCGTTCAGCCCCTGTCCTACGAAACGGAGGAAGAAAGAAGCAAAACCAACGTTCACAGCACAACAACCATCGATGACTGGAACGTTCTGTCTCGGTCCTCGAGCTGGCAACGAACGATCCGCGTATTCGGCTATGTGCGACGATTTATCAACGCAGCGCGAACGCAAACGTGCGTGGAGTCGTCCCCTTTCCTCTCTGCCTCAGAGCTGCGCGACGCGGAACGCACCATACTGCGCTCAATCCAACGCAATTCCTTCACGACCGCGACCTTCTCGCTCGAAAATAATAGGTCACTTTCAAAACGATCGCCCCTCTTGCCACTCAATCCGTTCCTTGACCAATACGGGGTCTTACGGGTGGGTGGGAGACTGAGGAATTCATTCCTACCCTGGGAAACAAAGCACCCCGCGATACTACCAAAGCATTACGTCTCCGATTTGATCATCCGGGAGTCGCATTTGTTATCCTTGCATGATGGGACTCAAGTAACTACGTACACAACGCGACAGAAGTATTGGATTCTAGGGTTACGCAACTCAGTCCGACGCGTGATCCACCAATGCGTCAAATGTGCTCGTTGGCGGGCGGAAACAGGCTCACAAATAATGCAAGACCTGGTGAATTCACGTTGTCGTCCGTCGCCCCCCTTTTCGAACATTGGGGTGGATTATGCTGGTCCTTATCAGGTCAGAGAAGCGCGAGGACGCGGGAAACGGGCGTACAAAAAATACATTGCGGTCTTTATTTGCTTTGCCACCCATGCAATTCATCTGGAATTGGTAGATGACGGTTCTACGGCTACATTTCTCGCCGCCTTTGATAAATTCACTTCTAGACGAGGAGTTCCCCGGACCATAAAGAGCGATAACGGAACGAACTTCGTTGGCGCTGCTCGCGAACTCGATCGCCACTTCAGCGAGATCATTAACTCGCCAGAAATGAAAGGTCGATGCTCGAATTTACGTATCACCTGGACATTCTATCCCCCGAGTGTTCCTCATCACGGAGGGATGCAGGAAGCCGCGGTTAGATTGACAAAATACCATCTTCGTAGAATAATGGGGTCGTTTACACCAACCACGGAAGAAATGTCCACTTTGTTATGTAAAATCGAGGCTACTTTGAACTCACGTCCCCTCACTCGGGTGCGAGATGACCCGGAGTGTCTAGAAATTCTTACGCCATCCCATTTTCTAACTGGCGGACCGTTGATTTCGCGCCCGACTGCATCGGTAAGTGACGAGCCGACGTCTCATTTATCGAGATGGCAGAGTTTACAAAAGTTCCACGAACTACTGTGGAGGGTATGGTCCCGCGAATACCTGCAGGAGTTACAATCCCGGTATAAATGGCAAACCGTTCAGAGGGACGTACAAGAAGGAGACGTTGTCCTCTTGGATAACCCGATATTGCCTCCCAACAAATGGGATCTTGGGAGAATTGTAAAAACATTTCCAGGCAAAGATGGGCACGTAAGAGTAGTAAATGTAAAAACTGCGACTTCAACCTATAAGAGACCCATTACTCGTATTTGTCGTTTACCAATAAACTAATTTTCAATGTTCGCGGCCTACCGTAGGCCACCGGTGTTACTTAGTTTTAGTTGTAAGGAAAATACTGTAAAAAAAAGGGGTGAATGTGCATGAAGAGCTCGTTTGTGTAGATTCAAATCTCTAATTCGTTTCAGTTGCGCGGTCGCGCAAGGCGGGCGGTTTGTTTGACACAATACGTCACTATACCTACACAGGCTGAATAGAAACCCCCGTTCGTCTACACGACAGTTAGATCAGCGAAACGAGCTCTTGGTTACGAAAGTGGTGGGGATGCTCGATGATCCGAATCGCCTTCGGAGCTCCTGCTGAATTTTCGGACACTCTTCGATTGTAACTCCTCTGCGATTACACGCGAGTAAACAAAGCGATATTATCTCCCCTGTGAGATCAAGCGTTCAAAATCACTTCTATGTGCGTGCTAGTCGTTATTTCGTCTATTGTGTAATAAACTTTGTGTGAATTAAACAATTCAGTGAAACTAGCGTCAACAAATTAAGACTGCTTCCTAGACCGGACCAATCCCATCACTTTGCTTTCCGTAACACAGAACACGGCATTGCGAGTTCATTTTTCGACTCTAGTTAAGTTAAGTGTCGGTGAACACATGTAACCCCATTTTGAGGCCGAAAGGCAAAAAATAAATCTATTTACTACTACTATAACTGTGGTATGTATGTATATTAGAGTGGACCTTAGCTATACCTATCGAAATTTTTCTTGCGAGATTTTTTTCACGCCGCCTCCTAAAATTGGAGAAGAAAATAATTCTTGCAAAAGATGAAGTTAATCGAATAAAAGGAAGATGTCGCACAGTGACATTAAGGTTGCGATAAACATGAAATTTTATGTGAATGAGAATATCTGAAGGAAAGACTTTTGATTTTGACTAAATGTTCTCCTTGTGCAAAAATATTTATGTAAATATATATGCTCATATTTTTGTATAATAAATATATATGTTAAATTTTACGTACCAATTCTTTCAGTTGTGTTCTTAAACTAAGTTAAAAAGTAGAGAAATTAACGTTTGAAATAAATATGCTGTATTTAATCAGATCATAATATTTTTGACTGGATGTAGTAAATATTACACCATATAAAGACGAAGAATAGAAAAATAGAGGTTTAAATACCTTTTAATACACACAAGGCAACAAAGCTAGACATTTTACAAATTTTTCATTAATGCAGTCCTTTTGCGTCTAGATAGCGCTTTCTGTAGTCTGATACAGTTTGCATCATGAATCGTTTTTTTCCTTCATTTCGTGATAGTACATCGTTACATTCTTGCATAAGTTCGACTCCTCGTTCTGCCGAATCATTAACTACAGCTAAATAATGTACTATATTTAAGCCTACGTTATAACTGGAATCACTTTGTCATTGTTAGGGCTCCTTATTTATAAAAAAATCCAGGGAAATTGAAAGCTCTTTAAAAAAATTTTAAGTTTTTTAGACATATGTACAGGCTGCAATGTTGCTACCAACTTGAATGAACTTTTAATCTTTTTATAACATTATCATTAACGGTACCTAAAGCTACAATCATTTGTTTTGTATATGGTGCAGAATATTGGGTCAAAAAAGGAAAGCGTTACAGTTTCAGGTGTTGGGTACCATAAATGATTAGAAAATTCCCGTAGTGCTACGCTGCTACGCGACTTAAAAACTCAGTGTCTTGTTTTGGAGTTTCTGCAACAATTGGGGCTTGGATCCAAACTTGTAGATACAATATACCGACAAAATAAAAATATTTTTAAAGAATACATAGCCTTTGCCATCCATCTGATTTGGGATGAGCAAGTTAGAGTTATTACTCCAATTGGAACGCGTCGTTCTCGCCGGTATTACTAAACTGCGGATCTGTATGCATTTAAGGCATATGAAAATTTTCAAAAACTGCTAGAATGTAAATGTCGATAGAATTTAGTACAATTTTTATTTATTTTCGATCTACAAAGGCTGTTCCCACTAAAACCAGCACTCTATTTGATTCCATTTTCTTAAAGTTCGGTTATAAAAGTTGAAAATTGCATAAACATCCGCAGTCCGCAGTCTAGAAAACGGACTTGTTAGCGGAAAGGTGGAGGACAGAAATTAGACAGGCCATTTCATGTGAAATAATCTTAATTCGTACAAAATAAAGTGCTTGAGTGACGGTAAGGAATTACGATATTTTGGGAGACATAAAATATTTAATTTGAATTTTCAGTGTACTCTTTACATTTAGCGTGCAGTTATTTCTATTTCAAAACTTCGATGTGCCTTTTCGATGTGCCACGTCCTCACGACGTTTGATTGATTTAAAATTTTAAATATATCAATTTCTCATGAAATGGAACAATTTTAGGGGACGGCGCGGCGCGGCGTGCTCAAAATTTCATAGTTGAAAAATAGGGTTACCCTT
The DNA here is from genome assembly GCF_051020765.1 of Lasioglossum baleicum. NCBI lineage: Eukaryota > Metazoa > Arthropoda > Insecta > Hymenoptera > Halictidae > Lasioglossum > Lasioglossum baleicum. The sequence continues at coordinate 792,594 of NC_134948.1, read as the reverse complement.
GGTTTGTCGACAACCCATTTCACCGACACTGTTTTCATCGACACGATTTGACCGACAGTAACTTTCGTCGACACTATGTTTTCATCGACACGGTCACATCGTCGACAAATGTCTTCATCGACACGGTTTGACCGACACTACGTATTCATCGACACAGTCAAATCGTAGACATATGTTCTCATTGACAGTCCGTGTTTAACGACAGGTTTGAGTTCATTATTCATGTCGCTTTAATTGCATTACTTGATATTTGTGTAATTATTGTACAATTTTTTTATGTTTTGTAGTCTATTACACAATTATGTTTGACATTAAATGAAATATTATGATTTTTTATTCATTTTTGTATACCTATTAATAAAGTTTGTTTATTTGAAGAAATTCTGATTAATAAAGCAGCAATAAAAACTATGATCTAAATAACAAAATGCTTTGTAATTCTCTTTATTATTTATTATACAAGCAACTAAATGCGTCGAAAAAAAACAATGATAATAACTGTGATGACTGGTGGTAATGAAAGACACAGTTTCTCACTTGTTTACACCTTATTGATACTCTCTATCTTACACCGTCTCCTTCACTGACTCAACAACAACTAAACTCTTATTCGTCCTTACGCCCCACCCGGGCCGTCTCCCGTCTGCCCGCTAGTCCCCTCTGCTACCGGTCTCCACATCCCTCCTTTTCTTTCAAGTCTGAGTGGCTGGACCACCTTCTGATTCTGATTTATATTTATTCTGGTTTATCGAGTTCTTCTAATTGGGCTGCACCCCCTTGGAATTCCTCTTGGTGCCCTGAACCTCTAGTTTGCTGAGATGTGTCCGTTGTAGCTGGGATGGCTGTGCTGATAGTAGACTGTTGTGGAGTGATGCATCCTGATCCTGGGACCTTCTTGACATGGCTTATGTGTCGTCGTATCTTACGTCCTCCCCCTTCTAACATTAATTCATTTCCAACCCGTTCTTGTACTTCGTATATTTCTTTGTCGAAAGTGGTCGTTAGTTTATGAGGCACTACTGTATTCTTGGTCACTACTTTATCTCCCACTTTGATATCAATCTCTCGGGCCCCTCTTATTCTGTCTTCTTGTTCTTTCCCTTTCTTTTTATTGAGCAGGTCCCGTTCGTACGCTTCTTCATTCCTTTGTTCGTTTGATACCAGGTCTCCAATTGACGGAATTTTATCTCGGATATTTCGACCGTAGAGAAGCTCTGATGGGGATTTGCCGGTGGTACCATGCGGTGTCACATTGTACATCATCGTGAATTGTTGTAATTCCGTCTTATAATTTCTGTTAGTCGTGTAGCTTATTTGCAATCGTTTTAAAATTGCTCGGTTCATATTCTCAACCTCCCCATTTGCTTGCGGCCAATAAGGCGGAGTATGTATTACTTTGATGTTATTGGTTTCGCAGTATTCATAGAATTCTGTACTCGTGAATTGTCTGCCGTTGTCGGTTCTTATTGATCTGGGAATACCAAGTCGGCAAAACATCTCCTTTAATTGTCCAATGATGATGGTTGAGGTTGCTGGCTTGATAAATTTTATTTCCTGGTAACGTGAATAATAGTCGATTACGACCAGTATTTCTTCAGGTATTGGTGTTGCTTTCATCAAATCTATTGCTATGCACTGCCATGGCCCGTCGGGGAATGCATGTCTCGTCATTGGTGGAGGGTAGTTAGGCCTTGATACTAATAGGCAGTCTCGGCAGGATTTTACAAATTTTTCCGTCTCCCTGTCTATTAATGGCCACCATACTTTTGCTCGGAGTCGCCGTTTCATCACCGTCTCTCCCGGGTGGCCCTCATGGGCCAACTCGAGAATATGTGGTCGAAGTGCTTCTGGTATTACAATGCGGTTTCCTCTCAGGACAATGTGTCCTAAAGTTGTTAATTCTAGTCGAAACGGAAAATATGGATTTTTATCGGCTGTTTCCCATGTTCCTTTTTCGATTTTATTTGCTGCATCTTTGAGCTGTTCGTCCGTTTCACTATCTTTGAATACCTGTGAGATGCTCACTGCTTTTGGTACTACCATTTCAATCAAAGAACGGATGTGACACTCACTTCCTTTGTCAAACGATTGACTAGTGGTGGATTGACACAGTCTTGACACCGAATCGGCGATATTCTCTTTGCCGGGGCGGTATATGACTTTGAATTTGAATGCCTGTAATCGTAGGACCCATCTTTCGATTCTGGCTGGTGGTTTGGATGAGGGCTTGAAAATCGTCTCTAGAGGTTTATGGTCTGTCACTAGCTCAAAGTGTAAACCTGCTAAGTAATAATAAAAACGCTCTACTGCCCATACTAACGCAAGGCTTTCTTTCTCCGTTTGTGAATACCGTCTCTCTACGTCCGAGAGGCTTTTACTTGCGAACGCAATGACTCTGGGTACTTGTTCATCATCAAACTGGATCAGCACAGCCCCAAGCGCGACAGGGCTGGCATCCGCTATTAGTCGTGTTCTTCGCTTTGGGTCGAAATATGCCAATGTTGGTAGTCTGGCCAAGCTTTGTTTTAATTTTTCGAACGCCTGTTGGTGAATTGGTGTCCACGTGAATTTGATGTCCCGTTTCGTCAGTTGTCTCAACGGTTCCGTGATACTTCCAAGATCGGGGATGAATTTTCCCAAGTATGTAACGAGTCTCAAGAAACTTCGAGTTTCCTCTTTAGTGTTTGGGGGTCGAAAGTCAAGAATAGCTCTAACCTTATTTTGGTTTGCTTCAATGCCGTTTGCCGATAATTTGTGTCCTAGAAATTCTAGATTTTGGACCTTGATTACGCACTTATCGTCATTGAGGACGACGTTATTGGTTTGAAGTACTGTCAGTACTTGTTTTAAGTACACGTCGTGTTCCTTTTCATTTTCCCCGTAGACAATGATATCATCAAGATCATTTAAGCAATTTTCGCATGTTGACAGCAGTTCTTCGAAAATGCGTTGGAAAATCTCTGGGGCTGAGTTGACCCCGAATAATAATCTCTTGTACCTGAACATTCCTTTATGCGTGATAAAGGTTGTGATAGGACGACTTCCTTCGTCTAGTTCCAGTTGGTGGTATGCATTAACCAAGTCTAATCTTGAGAAGTATCGGGCTTTTCTTAATTTCGTCATAAAGCTGTCGAATGTCGGTAGAGGGTGATTTTCACGTTTAATCGCCTCGTTAGCCCTTCGCATATCCACACAGATTCTAATGTCCCCATTTGGCTTAAAAATCACTACTATTGGGGAAACCCATTCGCTAGGTTCATATACTTTCTCGATGATTCCTTTGTGTAAAGCATCTGCTAATTTTTTCTCTACTGCCTTTTCTAGTGTTACGGGTATTTTCCGTAACGGTTGTCGGACAGGTTTCACGGCTGAGTCGATTGTGAGTTTTATTTTTACCCCTTTGACTTGTAACAGACCTGTACGGTGCAGGCCTGTCACTAGGAGACACACGCCGAACATAACCGAGCGACGCCGAAGATCACCGAACGCGCCGTCGGTATACGACGCGCTACGATGCGCGGTCCCGCGCTCCAAGCCATATTCGGCGGGAAACGGACGCCGAGGTTCCGCCATCTTGAGGAAGACGGAAACTCGACGTCACACATCCGTTTCCTACACACCATTCCCCCACCACGAATCCTCGCCTATAAAAGGCGATGCAAACGAGGCACGGGCCTCTTTTCCAGCCTGGGCAGCATCCTGGGCACATCCCAAAGTATTGGTAAGTGTTACTGGTACTTTCCTATTTTCCCACGCTCGTCGTCGAGCTGTCCGCAGCATCGGCCTCCTCGACACCGGCGTTTCCTACCGGCGTGACAGCAAGCACGCCAAACAGAGAGGGCAGCATCCTTCTCTGTCGTTCGGGCAGCATCCCGAACACCCGTCTCGGGCAGCATCCCGAGAACTCCGACAGCATCCGGAGACGATTAAATGTAGGGGCAGCATCCTCTACATTTGCCGTAGAACCGCCACGAGGAGTTTCCCAACTCGTGGCCGGGTTTCCTGAACCGTTCCTTCCGAACCCAACCGTCGAAATCTTTCACCAGGTGCACGCGATCGCGTCGCGCCGCGACAAATGTTCACGTAGTAAACACCAGTAGAAGCACGGTCCGGTAACACGACTTGTACGCACACCTAGCTCGCGAACGTGCGTATAGTGAGCCCGAAAATACATAAATCCGCTGTCGTTATTTCACGCCCCGCGCACTTCGTCCAATTTCAGCTTCCGTCGATTCTCTCGCCGATTCACGACCCTGGCACGACGAGCTATCGCAGCACGAGAGAGTACGACGTCGCGGCGACATATCCGTCGGGAGCAGAACCGTTACATGGCGCCCGAACAGGGACCTGGTGCGAAAATCACGCGTCGGAATAGCGGCCACGTGGCAGAATTTCGAGGTTAACGTGCGGACACCTCGCCGGTCGGGAGTGATGCATCGCGCGCGACATCTCGCGTTCGAGCCGGAAGACCAGTGAAAGAAAATCAGACAAGTGTGACAGTGCCGCGGCATCTAACGCCGATCGCCAGTGACAGTGCCGGTGACCGAGAGTGCGAGTGAGCGCCATCTCGGAGTACGCGGCGGTACCACGAGCGCGCGGGCGGAATTTGAACGCGTCGCGCAAACCAAGGACCAAGTCCCGGCAACGGGGCATGCCATATTGCTCTGCACGAGTCACCAGGATACAAGTCAAGAGAATCCTGGCCGAACTGCGACGCCTGAAACTGTCAATCACCGGGACCCCGGAGGAACTCCGACAACATTGGGAGAACTGTATCCGCACACAAACGGAGGATTTGTTTTGCGTACCCGAGCAACTGTTCAGAATGGACGAACCAAAACCAGCGGCCAGCGGGCCGCCCGCACCAACGCCCACGCAAGCACCCGCACACACCTTCATCACCGTCGAGTCACCGGACGACCCAGGAAAAAACATGGATCGCATGCGTAAATGGGCATGTACCACTGATGGGAAGGACCCACATACGTTCATAGAACGCCTCGCTGAGTTGCAAGAAACCTACTGCCTCTCGGACGCGGAACTGTTGCGAGGAGTTACCGAGCTTGTGCGCGGAGACGCACAGGTTTGGTACCGGAATAGCCGACACGGGATTACCACGTGGGCGGACTTCAAGAAGAAGTTCATAGCGAACTTCTCCGCGGAACAAACGCAATTACAGCGGGAACGAGAGGCCCGGGAACGAGTCCAAAGACCAGGAGAGCCGTTCCAAAAGTACATGAACGCCCTCATAACGCTGATGCGACGGGCCGACATACCGACCACCGACTACCTGGAGACGGTATACGAGAACATGCTACCGGAACATACCGTCGTGATAAACCCGGCGCACGTTAAGGACCTGGACGACCTGCTAAGCCAGGTCCAACGCATCGAGAGGGCCCTCGACCGAAAGAATAAGACCCAGAAGCCGCTCGCCCGGGGCCCGGCCTACGAAGTCGGCCCGGAACACCGCACACCTGACGTCGCGGCCACGAGCACCGCCGGCCAACAACCAGCAGCCCCCGCGAACGACAGCTATAGCCCCGTTACACACTGCTGGCGATGCAAACAGCGGGGCCACAACCGTTTCGAATGCCGTAACGTGTACCGCCGATTCTGTGCACGATGCGGACGCGACGGAGTGCTCACGCGGGAGTGTCACCCGCCGAATAACAACTACACCGGGAACGCGTCGGGAAACGGGCCAAGGGGCGTGTCGCAGTAGACCGACCGCAGGCCCCGGTAATAAACTTTACACCCAGACCACGGCTATCAATACTAATTCTTGGCCGACAGGTAGAAGCCCTCCTTGACACAGGTGCACAACTGTCCTGCGTTAACGAAGACGTGCAAGCATGGGCCCGGGAACAGGGCATCGTCCCTCAAGCAACCACCGGCCTGGTCGGGATGGCGGACGGGTCAAATACACGTCCCAACGGCACACTACGGCTTCCATTCGTCACCATGGGACATGAATGGGAACACGAATTCACCGTGCTGCCCAAGATGGGGCCGCAGGTACTACTGGGCATACAGACAATAGCCGCTCTGGGAATTAACATACAACCCCCGGCCGACATCGCCACGTGGCCCGTGGCGTACATCGCCGAAGCGCAGCCGTCCCCAGAGACCGAAAAGGGTTTACGCCCCCCCAGCACCGCCGACCGCGAACGACTGGACAGTTTCGTCGCCGCAGAAATGGAGTTATTCAGCACCGTGTCCGGCCGTACCAATCTCGTGCAACACCGTATTAAATTGAAGGACGAGACCCCGGTCAAACAACGGTACCGCCCCCGAAACCCGGCGATGCAGGCTGTCATCGACGCTGAGGTTGAAACCATGTTACGAGACGGGGTAATCGAGTCCTCCAGCAGCCCCTGGAGCTCGCCCGTCGTCGTCGTGAAAAAAAAGGACGGGAAGCCACGGTTTTGCGTCGACTTCAGGAAGTTAAACGAGCGATCGGAGAAGGACGCGTACCCGCTGCCACACATACAAGCAACGCTTGACAAGCTGCGCGGCGCCAAGTTCCTAACGACGCTCGACCTGAAGAACGGATATTGGCAGGTCCCACTAGAGGAAAGCAGTCGGCCTCTGACGGCGTTCACGGTGCCCGGCAAAGGGCTCTTCCAGTTTAAAGTAATGCCGTTTGGCTTGCACTCGGCACCAGCAACGTTCCAGCGACTCCTAGACCGTATCACCGGGCCGGAACTCGAACCCTACGCCTTCGCCTACCTAGACGACATTATTATCGTCAGCCCAACATTTGAAGCCCACCAGCAGCATCTGCGTGAGGTCTTCAAACGCCTGCGGGCCGCCGGGCTCAGGCTGAACCCAGAGAAATGTCGATTCGGCGTGGACAGCCTCCGATACCTGGGACACGTGGTAGACCAACGAGGAATACGCACCGATCCGGAGAAAACAGACGCGATCGCCAAAATCGTCACGCCCAAGAACATCCGGGACGTACGACGATTCCACGGGATGGCGTCATGGTACCGCCGGTTCGTGCCAAACTTTGCCGAGTTGATGGAACCACTAACCAAGCTTACGCGGAAGAACGCGAAATGGCGGTGGTCCGAGGCCGAGGAAACGGCCTTCCAGGAAATGAAGCGGAACCTCGTCGCAGCTCCAATACTGGCGTGCCCAGACTTCTCGGAGCGTTTCACGCTCCAAACGGACGCCAGCGATTACGGACTAGGGGTGGTCCTGACACAAGGCACAGGCGATGAGGAAAGGGTCATTGCCTACGCGAGCCACACCCTCGGCTCGGCCGAACGAAACTACAGCGCAACGGAGAAAGAGTGCCTCGCTGTAGTATGGGGCATCCGGAAGATGAAGCCATACATCGAGGGTTACAAATTTACTGTCGTAACCGACCACCAGGCACTCCGCTGGCTGCAACAGATCGACAACCCAACGGGACGGCTCGCAAGATGGGCCCTCGAATTGCAGCAGTACGATTTCGATATCGAATATCGACCAGGAAAACTTAACTACGTCGCCGATGCGCTCTCCAGAAACATTCCAGTACCAGAGGTAAATCTGCTCCAGTCCAAACAGCGCACCGACACGTGGTACCAGAAAAAAATCGAAGCAGTCCACCAGAACCCCGCGTCCGTTCCCGATTACCAGATACGCGAGGGGAAACTGTTTCGGCACCTGTTACACCAGCTCGACTACAACGAGCCAACGTCCAGCAATGCCTGGAAGATCTGTGTGCCGGCAGGGGAGAAGGAAACCCTCCTCCGCCAAAACCATGACGATCCCGCCGCCGGACACCTCGGCATAGCGAAAACAATCGTTCGACTGGCGCAGAGGTACTACTGGCCCGGAATGTTCAGGGAGGTGGCCCGCTACGTCCGAGGGTGCACGAAGTGCCAACAATATAAGACGTCACAGCAACAACCCCCGGGACAACTACACGCGAACCCAGGGACACGGCCATGGCACACGGTCTCAATCGACCTCGTGGGCCCCTTGCCACGCTCACGCCGAGGCCACATTTGGTTGCTCGCCGCAATTGACCGTTTTTCGAAGTGGGTGGAACTCACCCCACTTCGAAAAGCCACCAGCACCGCCGTCACCGCGGCCATTCTGAAGGATGTCATCCTTCGACACGGAGCTCCGGAAATCATCATTACGGACAACGGGCGTCAATTCATTGGCAAACCCTTCACCTCAATGCTGCAGGCCGCCGGGACACAACATCGACGCACGCCGCCGTACTCTCCCCACTGCAATCCGGTCGAGAGGGCCAACAAGGTCGTTAAGACCATGCTGGCGCAATACACCGGAGACCACCACGAGCAGTGGGACGAACAGCTGGACGAAGCACGGTTCGCCATGAACACCGCACGGCACGAGGCCACAGGGTACAGCCCAGCCTACCTCAACCAGGATAGAGAGCTGCGGCCACCGGGACAGCCCGTGACGGGTGACAACACCGAACCGGCAGCACAGAGGTGGAAGAACCTCCGTGAGGCCCAGGAACTGGCCAAACTGCACTTGGCCAAATCGTTCGGCCGACAGGAAAAATATTACAACTTGCGACATCGCGAATGGAAACCCACGGTCGGCGAGAGCGTATGGAAGCGGGAGCATACGTTGTCGGACAAAGGGGCAGGCATCGCCGCGAAACTCGCGCCGAAGTACAGCGGCCCGTACACGGTCGGACGCATTGTGTCTCCGGTCATAGTCGACCTCCGGGACGCCAAAGGGAAGTGGGCTCGGCACATACATGTGCAAGACCTAAAGCCCCATACCAAGGGCGACGCGGACCCCGGGGAACCCGAGGAGGTCGCGGCAAGGGCCACCACGGAGGGGTCGGCGGCGAACACCAGCCCAGAGTCAGCCCCACCACCACGCCGGCGCGGCCGCCCACGGAAAATAACGAACAATATTAATCTATGTCACAGGCAAGCAGGTCCAGGAAAAGATTCGCAGCAGCCGTTACCACGTGCCACGATGGACGATTTCTACGGCGAACTGTGCGAACTGTTCGACGAGCCGTCGAACACCGAAGGACGACCACCCACGCCAACGATTCCGGAGTGGGCCATGCGACCACCGGTGACCGCAGCTACGGCCACCGGTGGCCCCAGAGGGACCCCGCCAACCACAAGCACGCCGACGCCGACGCCGATGCCGATGCCGACGACAACCACGACGACGGAATCAGCCGTGCGCCAAGCGGTACGCCTACGCACGGGCACAAAGGGGGCCGAGGGCCCCAGCGCTCGGCACACAGTCCGCACGCAGACAGCGGCGGAGCGCAAGATGGAGGTGGCCGCGAGGAAACCCACGCGACCACAGCCAGTGGTCACCCCGCAGAGACAGGGCGCCGCCACGAAGCCAGGAGAAGGGACGACCACCGTCCGGCGGACGACGGGTACGCCCAAAATACGGGCGGTCACGTGGTTCCCCAGGCCAGTCAGGGTGATCGGCACGCAACCGGCAACGGCGTCGACCAGTGCCCTCACCCCGGCGGAGCAGCTACCCACGCTGTCCATAGACGACCACCGCGAGCAAATCGGCCACCCGCCGGCGATCCAACCCCACCGGATCGAAACCCCAGAACCGGCCAAATGGTGGCCCGACGAGCCACTGGTGCCCAAGGCGGAGAAAAAGAGCCGGTCAGCTTCCAGGGCGCGACGCCACTCGGCCATGTCACCGAGGCCGAACCGAGGGCACAAGACACAAGGGGCGACGCGGAGTCAGGCGGAACTCTCCGAGCCGGGGGGCTTCGAGCCACCGAAACCAAAGACCACCGACACGGCCGACGCGGCCACCGACCCACGGTCATCGGCCCTCGCCGCGTCAAGAGAGCGAGAGAAGCGGACCCGCTCACCCACAGGGCAAAGACCGCACGATCCCCGCAGCACCGGGGATACAAGACGTCCACACCAGCCCAGTGCAACACCGGGACCCAGCCGGACACGGGGGCGAACGACTACCCGGACACCAGCGGCAGTCCGGACAGGAGGGGGACCAGAGGAGGTAATCCGGCCCATACGGGCAACGGCGACGAGGGACCCCGAACTGCCAGACGAGGAGCGCCCAGGGAACGACGGCCAGCCGGTAGCACCATGGCGGAGGGCGCCGGGAGCACCCGCTCCAATAACCTACACGGGGTACATGCGCCCTGCCCAACCGCATGGTACCTGCTGCCGAACGGCCGCCACGTGGAGGTACCCACGCGGTTCGTGGCGAGAAGGGAGTACCGAGCGTCGCTCGACACCGAGCGCTGGATGCTCCTGTTCGAGCGAGATGGGCGCCTCCGCCGGTGTAAGCGCCGAGACACGGCAGGGCCATAGATGAACACGAACCCCCGCGCCGGGGAGGTTCATAAACGGTAGTCGTTCCTCTCATACTTCATATTTTTTATACATTGTGTCACGCACCGCGGCAGCTACCGCGGGCTGACCAAACAGTAGCGCCAGAAGCTCTTTCATTTTTTTCCCTCGGCAGCACTCTGCAACGCGAGTTCCGTTTTTCCTCGCATCATTAATAGTTAGGTGGTGACCCGCGAATAATCACTCAGTTGCGGTTTGTTTTTTTTCTCTCTTCGCCGACAACCGCCGGCACGACGACGGGAACCAGTCTAACCAGGCTATAAATGTAATGGTGTTGAAATTTTGCTTAACTATGTGTGAATATAACCAACTACGTTTGTCTGTGTGGAAACCAATTCCTTGTGTGGTCTTATTCACAACCCCCGCTCCATTCCCTGCGTTTCAGATGCGTACACGATGTCACGACACAACCATCTGCTGTATTCTGTGTTCTCTCTTGTTTTTCTCCAATAAAAGGGTGCTCGCTCACGCACGTTCGCTGTTCCGATGGGGGAGGGGGGTGTAACAGACCTGTACGGTGCAGGCCTGTCACTAGGAGACACACGCCGAACATAACCGAGCGACGCCGAAGATCACCGAACGCGCCGTCGGTATACGACGCGCTACGATGCGCGGTCCCGCGCTCCAAGCCATATTCGGCGGGAAACGGACGCCGAGGTTCCGCCATCTTGAGGAAGACGGAAACTCGACGTCACACATCCGTTTCCTACACACCATTCCCCCACCACGAATCCTCGCCTATAAAAGGCGATGCAAACGAGGCACGGGCCTCTTTTCCAGCCTGGGCAGCATCCTGGGCACATCCCAAAGTATTGGTAAGTGTTACTGGTACTTTCCTATTTTCCCACGCTCGTCGTCGAGCTGTCCGCAGCATCGGCCTCCTCGACACCGGCGTTTCCTACCGGCGTGACAGCAAGCACGCCAAACAGAGAGGGCAGCATCCTTCTCTGTCGTTCGGGCAGCATCCCGAACACCCGTCTCGGGCAGCATCCCGAGAACTCCGACAGCATCCGGAGACGATTAAATGTAGGGGCAGCATCCTCTACATTTGCCGTAGAACCGCCACGAGGAGTTTCCCAACTCGTGGCCGGGTTTCCTGAACCGTTCCTTCCGAACCCAACCGTCGAAATCTTTCACCAGGTGCACGCGATCGCGTCGCGCCGCGACAAATGTTCACGTAGTAAACACCAGTAGAAGCACGGTCCGGTAACACGACTTGTACGCACACCTAGCTCGCGAACGTGCGTATAGTGAGCCCGAAAATACATAAATCCGCTGTCGTTATTTCACGCCCCGCGCACTTCGTCCAATTTCAGCTTCCGTCGATTCTCTCGCCGATTCACGACCCTGGCACGACGAGCTATCGCAGCACGAGAGAGTACGACGTCGCGGCGACATATCCGTCGGGAGCAGAACCGTTACAGACTTTTTGAAACTCAGAACTGTCTTCTACCATATTTACGTTCAGTCCTAGTTTTAGGATTCCTAGTCGTTTAGCCGTGTCTTTTCCTATTAGTGATACGTCTCCTTTGTTGATCACGAAGAATGTTGCTATTATTTCCTGCTTCCCTCTTACACTAATTGTCGATTCGAACTTGTGATTCACTTGTAGTGTCCCCGATGCGTAAGGTTTTAGTGTTTTTTCCGTATTTAAATTTAGGTCCCATACTGTTGCTTGTTTTTCGTTTAGAATCTCCCAGTCCTTTTCATTCAACACGTTTACTTTTGATCCAGAATCAATTAGCATCGTTATTTCCACACCTCCTACGTCACATTTGATAAGTTCATCCTTCCCCGTGGTATTAAATAATATCTGATTGTTTACTATCTTAAAACAGTCGAATGATCTTATCATGTCTTCTTGGCTTCTTTCATTTTCATCTGACTCGTTATCCATTTCAATTTGATTCACCCTGGTTCTTGGCCTTTTCCCATTTGCTGTTTGTGCTGTTTTTATCGGTCGTTTTATACCTCTCGTTCGGCACTTTGTTGCAAAGTGACCCATTGCGTCGTACCGATGACACTTGGCATTCCGGGCTGGGCAAATGATATCCCCTGGTTTATGATTTATCTTTCCGCATCTTCCACATTCGTTGGTTCTGGTTCCCACTTTATTGATGTGGCTGTATGATGGGCCAGGCTCCGTTCTTGTTTGATTCATTACTGTGGATTGTGCGCTAATTTGTTCGTGTATACGGCATACTTCTATGGTTCCGTCTAATGATCGCTCTTTTTCCAGAAGTTTCTTTTTAAGCTCTATTGGTCCCCATGAATCAATTAGTTTGTCTTTTAAGTTAATTTCAATTGCCTCCTTTTTTGTAGTTCCGAACGCGCACTTCGCCGCTTGTTGTCTAATTCTCAATAAAAATTTGTTAAATGTCTCCTCACTTTCAGACTTTAAAGTCCTGAATAAATGACGTTCAAATGTTGAGTTTTGCTTCGGTGAAAAATGGTCATTTAATTTCTTCACCAGTGTCTCAAATACGTCGTTTTTCTTTGCGGCATCGTACTTCTCAATTGCATTGGGAAGATTGTATGCTACCTCTTGCAGTTGTGTCCCCCCAAGATGTAGTAACTTGCTACGTTTCTTCCTCGGGTCATCCACTTCTTCTGCCTCTAAATAGAGCTTTACCGAGCGTAGCCATTTCTCCCATTCGATCCGTAATAGTGCTTTATCGATATCATCACAAGCGAACGGTTTTATGTTAGTGTATTCCATTTTTTTTTTAACGCCCACACTTGTGTGTATTTTAATACGCGCACTTGTGTGTAATTTAATACACGCCCTTATGTGTAATTTAATACTGTAACGGTTCTGCTTCCGGCGAGATGCGTCTGCCACGGTGGTCGTGTCCTCTCGTGCTGAATAGCTCGCCGAGCCAGGTTCGATCACTGGCGAGAGAATCGACGGAAGCTGAAAATGACTCAGTGCGCGGGGCGAGGAATAACGACGATGTATTTATATATTTTCGGGCCTCACTACAGGTACTTTCGCGGGACCGGATATAATTGGTGCATGAACCTATCGCGGGTCGCGAGTCGCGGCGCGTGGCCGTCCGTTCGCGTAACTGGTGCGTGGGTTTACCGGCGTCGTGAGATCGGGGCGTCGCGGCGCGTGCCCGGCGATCGGTACGGATAACGACTCAGGGTACAGGCGAGGATGGTGCAGGAAACCCTACCACGAGTCGGGAGGACCTCGTGGCGGTTCTACGATAAACGAAAGGGATGCTGTCCCTTTCATTTGAACGTCTCCGTGGCTGACGGAGTTCTCAAGGTGCTGCCTTGAGAGACTGGGTTCGGCGGCTGGCCGAACGGCAGAGAAGATGCTGTCTTCTCTGTTCGGCGAGTATGCTGTACCCGCCGTGGGAACTGTCGATGTCGAGGAGGCCGATGCTGTCGGTAGCTCGACGTCGAGAGCGTGGGAATTTTAGGAAGAGTGAATAGCGATACGTACCACTATTCTGGAGAAGGCTCCTAGCTGCTGGCTAGGATGGAAAAGAGGCCCGTGCCTCGTTTGCATCGCCTTTTATAGGCCTAGGTTGGTGGTGGGGGAACTGGCGTGGGGGAACGCGGATGTGTGACGTCGTATTTCCGTGTCCGCCAAGATGGCCGAACCTCGACGTCCGTTTCCCGCCGAATGTGTCTCGGAGCGCGGGACTGTACGTCGTGACGCGATGCGTGTATACGGCGTGTTCGGCGGTTCTCGGTGTCGGTCGGCGGTGTTCGGCGCGTGTCTCTTAGTAACAGGCCTGCACCGTACAGGTCTGTTACACCCCCCTCCCCCTTCAGGACAGCGAAAAGCAAGAGAGCGAGGCCCCATTTATTAAGTTACGAAAGACAGTCGTATCCTGGTGTACGTGTGGCGGCGTAGTATCGGTTCCTTACATCTAGGGGTAGGTAACGAGTAAACGGTACTGGGTTGGACAACACAATAGACGTATATATTTATATAGAGACAAAAAAACATCCTTACAACTACTCAGTCTTGGTTCGCCAAGTCGCAAAAAGAAAGAAAAAGAAATACATGTTGTTTTGGTGACGCGGTCGAAGGCGCGGTCAAAATGGCACACAAAAAAAAAAAAAAAAAACCATTTGCGCGGGGCGTCCGCGTTTGGACTGCTTACACCTAGTGCCCTTCTCCGGCAGGGAGAAGGGGTTACGTCGCGCGGTTATAACTGTTTCCGGACTCGGCTCGACGTACGGAAAAGAAACGAAGGCGAAACAACAACAAAAATGCTCTCTTTGGCGCGGACGAGAAAAGAAATAAACGATCTATTTGCGCGTTGACCCCGAGTGCCCCTCCCCGGCGGGGGAAGGGGTTGCGGCGCGTGCTTACACATATCTCTGGTGTTGGCTCGACCTACAGACCGGAGGGGAGAAAAACAATAACAGTAATCTCTTTGGCGCGGAAGAAAAAAAATAAACGATCTATTTGCGCGGGTCCGCGTTTGAGCGGCTTCAGTGTCCAGTGCCCTTCTCCGGCTGGGAGAAGGGGTTACGGCGCGCGTTTCACCCGTGTACGGGCGTCTACCTACCGGCGCCATCTCGGCGCTTACACCGGCGCAGTCTTCCGTCCGGCTCGAAGAACAGCATCCATCGCTCGTCTTCGAGGGATGCACGGTACCGCCTCGTCTGGACGCACCTGTTGGGTACCTCCACGTAGCGGCCGTTAGGCAGCTGGTACCACGTCGTGGGGCACGGTGCGTAGCTTCCGTCGTAGGCGATCGGGCGAGGGGCCCCCGGTGCCCTTCGCCATGGTGCCACCGGCTGTCCGCTGTTTCCCGGCTGTTCCTCCTCCGGCAGTTCCGGGTCCGTTGCCGTCGCCACACTTGGCCGGATTACCCCTGGGGGTCGCTCCCTGGTGGTCGTCTCTGTCGGGGCTGCTGTTGCAGGCGGGATGGCCGGCCCCGGGCGTGCGTGGGTGGGCCCTGCCCGTGGGTCGGGTCGAGGCCGTCGACCCGTACCCTCGGCGTCGCCGGTACTACGTCGTTGAGCGCTGGTGGGCGTGTCTGCGGATTGGCCACGCTGCCGTGTGGGCGTCTCGAAACCCTCTGGTTCGGGGATTTCCGACGGCTTCCGCTGTCCTGTCGTCGTCGCCTTCGGGGTGGGCCCGGCTGGGGTCCGTGCCCGTTGGGGCCTTGGCAGTAGGGCGTTGTGGCGCCGCGCCCTGGATGTTGATCGGTTCCTCCGCTCGGCCTTGGGTGTCAGTGGTTCGTTGGGCCACCATTTCGCCGGCTCTGGAGTTTCTATCCGGTGAGGTTGGACGGACGGCGGATGACCGGCCCGTTCGCGGTGGTCCTCTATTGTTGCCGGCGGCAGGGTATCCACCGGGGCGATGCCACTGGCCACGGCGGGCGCTGGCCGTCTGGCCACGAGTCGTATTGGGGTGGGAAACCACGTAACCGCTCGTATTCGTGGTGTGGTGGACTTCGGCCGTGCGGCGGCCGTCGTTTTCGGTGCCGAGGTGGCTCCCCTTCCCGCCTCAGTATCCCTTGTTGTCCCCGCGGGCTTAGCGGTAGAGGGCCGCTTCGAAGTGGTCACCGGTTGGGGACGGGTGGCCTTCCGAGCCGTGACTTCCATCTTCCGCTCTGCCGCTGTGCGTGTGCGCACCACGTGGCGGCCGGTGGGCCCCTCCTCTCCCCTGGCGGTGGTGCGTGAGCGCACGGCTTGGCGTACGGAAGATTCCGTCGCAGTCGCCGTTGTGGGTCTCCCGGTCTCCATCGGTGTATCCTCGGTGGCACCGGTGACCGTAGCTGCGGTCACCGATGTCCGCGTTGCCCATTCCGGGATGGTCGGCGTGGGTGGTCTCTCGTCGACGTTCGACGGCTCGTCGAACAGGTCGCGGAGGTCCCCGTAAAAATCATCCATCTTTTCCCTCGTGCTGGCGTGTCGTCGCTGCTGCTGCGGTGGATGCTGCGATTTTGGAGCTGCTTGCCTATGACAAAGATGAACAATGTTTGTTATTTTTCGTGGTCGGCCGCGTCGCCGTGGTGGTGGCGCTCCGCCAGAATTGGTGTTCGAGGCGGTCCCTTCTGCGGCGCCCTCCGCCGTACTCTCCTCGTCCTCTCCGGACCCCTTGGCGCCCCTCGCATGGGGTTTCAGGTCTTGCACGTGAATGTGTCGTGCCCACTTCCCCTTAGTGTCCCGGAGGTCGACGATGACCGGTGACACAATGCGTCCGACCGTGTACGGACCGCTGTACTTCGGAGCGAGCTTCGCGGCGATGCCGGCCCCTTTGTCCGAGAGCGTATGTTCTCTTTTCCAAACGCTCTCGCCGACGGCGGGTTTCCATTCGCGGTGCCGCAGGTTGTAGTGTTTCTCCTGGCGACCAAATGCTTTGGCCAGGTGCAGCCTGGCCAATTCCTGAGCCTCACGGAGATTTTCCCACCTCTGTGTTGCTGGTTCGGAGCTGTCTCCAGCCGGGTGCTGCCCGGGTGGTCGTAGCTCCCTCCCTTGGTTGAGGTACGCCGGACTGTACCCTGTTGACTCGTGCCATGCCGTGTTAATGGCAAATCGTGCTTCGTCCAGCTTCTCGTCCCATCGCTCATGGTGGTTCTCGGTATATTGAGCGAGCATGGTCTTAACGACCTTGTTGGCCCTTTCGACCGGATTACAATGGGGCGAGTACGGTGGCGTGCGTCGATGTTGAGTTCCCGAGGCCCGCAGCATTTCGGTGAAGGGTTTGCCGATGAACTGGCGTCCGTTATCAGTGATGATAATTTCTGGTGCTCCGTGTCGGAGGACGACATCCTTCAGAATGGCCGCGGTGACGGCGGCGCTGGTGGCTTTTCGAAGTGGCGTGAGTTCGACCCACTTCGAAAAACGATCGAGAGCGACCAGCAGCCATATGTGTCCCCGGCGTGAACGTGGCAGAGGGCCGACGAGGTCGATGGAGACCGTGTGCCACGGTTGTGTTCCGGGGTTTGCGTGCATGTGTCCCGCTGGCTGCTGTGGTGCTGTCTTGTATTGTTGACAGCTCGAGCAACAGCGAACATGGCGGGCCACCTCCCTAAACATTCCGGGCCAGTAGTATCTTTGCGCCAGGCGAACAATTGTTTTGGCTATGCCGAGGTGTCCGGCGGTGGGGTCGTCGTGGTGTTGGTGGAGGAGGGCCTCCCTTTCCCCCGCCGGCACGCACATCTTCCAGGCGTTGCTGGCCGTTGGTTCGTTGTAGTCGAGCTGGTGTAACAGGTGTCGAAACAGTTTCCCCTCGCGTATCTGGTAATCTGGAACGGACGCGGGGTTTTGGCGGACTGCTTCGATCTTTTTCTGGTACCACGTGTCGGTGCGCTGTTTCGACTGGAGCAGATTTACTTCTGGTACTGGAGTGTTTCTGGAGAGCGCATCGGCGACGTAGTTGAGTTTTCCGGGTCGATATTCAATATCGAAATCGTACTGCTGCAGTTCGAGGGCCCATCTTGCGAGCCGTCCCGTCGGGTTGTCGATCTGCTGCAGCCAACGGAGTGCCTGGTGGTCTGTCACGACGGTAAACTGGTATCCTTCGATGTACGGTTTCATCTTCCGTATGCCCCATACGACGGCGAGGCACTCTTTCTCCGTCGCACTGTAGTTCCGCTCGGTCATACTGAGGGTGTGGCTCGCGTAAGCGATGACCCTTTCCTCGTCTCCTGTGCCTTGGGTCAGGACTACGCCCAGTCCATGGTCGCTGGCGTCCGTTTGGAGCGTAAAACGCTCCGAAAACTTTGGGCACGCCAGTATCGGGGCGGCGACGAGTCGTCGCTTCATTTCCTGGAACGCGGTTTCTTCGGCCTCGGACCACCTCCACTTCGCGTTCTTACGGGTGAGTTTGGTCAGTGGTTCCATCAGTTCGGCGAACTTGGGCACGAACCGGCGATACCATGACGCCATCCCATGGAATCGTCGTACGTCTCGGATGTTCTTCGGCGTCGCAATTTTGGCGATCGCGTCTGTCTTTTCTGGATCGGTGCGTATCCCTCGTTGGTCGACCACGTGTCCCAAGTATCGGAGGCTGTCCACACAGAAGTGACACTTATCTGGGTTTAGCCTGAGTCCGGCGGCTCGCAGGCGTTTGAAGACCTCACGCAGATGCTGCTGGTGAGCTTCGAACGTCGGACTGACAGTAATAATGTCGTCCAGATATGCGAACGCATACGGTTCTAGTTCCGGGCCGATGACTCGGTCGAGCAGTCGCTGAAACGTCGCTGGCGCCGAGTGCAGACCGAACGGCATTACTTTAAATTGGAACAGCCCTTTCCCGGGTACCGTGAACGCTGTCAGTGGTCGACTACTGTCTTCCAGGGGTACCTGCCAGTATCCGCTCTTTAGGTCGAGCGTTGTCAGGAATTTGGCGCCGCGTAGCTTGTCGAGCGTCGCTTGTATATGCGGTAACGGGTACGCATCTTTTTCCGAACGTTCATTGAGTTTCCTGAAGTCGACGCAGAATCGTGGCTTCCCGTCTTTTTTTTTTACCACCACCACTGGCGAGCTCCAAGGGCTGCTGGAGGGCTCGATCACTCCGTCCCGTAGCATTGCTTCGACTTCGGTGTCGATGACGGCCTGCATCGCTGGATTCCGCGGGCGGTACCGTTGTTTTATCGGCGTTTCGTCTGTCAACTTGATTCGGTGCTGAACGAGGTTGGTGCGTCCGGGCACTGTTTTAAACAGTTCCATTTCGCCGGCAAGAAAATCGTCCAGTCGTTCACGATCCTCGGCGCTGGGGGTGCGTAAACCCGTTTCCAGATCTGGTTTTGTTTCGGCGAGGTACGCCACGGGCCATGAGGCAATATCGGCCGGTGGCCGTAATTGAATTCCTAATGCGGCAATTGTCTGGATGCCCAGGAGTACCTGCGGTCCCATCTTCGGCAATATGGTGAACTCGTGTTCCCACTCGTACCCCATGGTGATAAACGGGAGGCGCAACGTGCCATTCGGACGTGTGTTTGACCCGTCGGCCAGGCCGACCAGGCCGTTCGTGGTCTGTGGGGTGATGCCCTGTTCCCGGGCCCACTGCTGTACTTCCTCATTGACGCACGACAATTGTGCCCCTGTGTCCAGGAGGGCTTCTACCTGCCGGCCGAGAATCAGGATGGATAATAGTGGCCGGGGTGTATAATTTATTGCGGGGGCCTGCGGTCGTTCAATTGGGCCGCGCCCCTTGGCCCGTTTCCCGACGGTTGTCCGGTGTGTTGATTACCTGGTGGGTGGCACTCTCGTGTGAGTATTCCGTCTCGGCCGCACCGTGCACAGAATCGTCGATATATATTCCGACACTCGAAGCGGTTGTGCCCCCGCTGTTTGCACCGCCAGCAGTGCGTGACGGGGCTGTATGTGTCGTTCGACGGGCCCGCTGTGTTTGCCGGTTGCTGACCGGTATTGTACGTGGCCGCCACGTCGGTCGTGCGATGCTCCGGACCGGCTTCGTAGGCGGAGCTCCGGGCGAGAGGCTTCTGTATTTTATTCTTTCGCTCGAGTGCCCTCTCGATCCGTTGGACCTGGCCCAGTAGGTCGTCCAGGTCTTTAACGTGGGCCGGGTTAATCACGACGGTATGCTCTGGCAGCATATTTTCGTATACCGTTTCCAGGTAATCGGTGGTCGGGATGTCGGCCCGTCGCATCAGCGTGATTAGGGCGTGCATATACTTCTGGAACGGCTCTCCGGGTTTCTGAGTACGTTCACGGGCCTCTCGTTCCCGCTGTAACTGTGTCTGCTCCGCGGAGAAATTAGCTACGAACTTTTTCTTGAAGTCCGTCCATGTGGTAATTCCATGTTTGCTATTACGATACCAAACCTGGGCGTCTCCACGTACCAGCTCGGTAACCCCTCGCAACAATTCCGCGTCGGAGAGGCAGTAGGCCTCCTGCAACTCCGCGAGCCGTTCTACGAACGCGTGCGGGTCCTTTCCGTCAGTGGTACATGCCCATTTACGCATGCGATCCATGTTCCTTCCTGGGTCGTTCGGTGGCTCGACGGTGATGAAGGTTTGTGCGGGTGTTTGTATGGGCGTTTGTGCGGGCGGCCCACTGGCCGCTGGTTTCGGTTCGTCCATTCTGAACAGTTGCTCGGGTATGCAGAACAAATCCTCCGTCTGTGTGCGGATACAGTTCTCCCAATGTTGGCGGAGTTCCTCCGGGGTTCCGGTGATTGATACTCGTAGGCGCCGCAGTTCGGCCAGTATTCGCTTCACTTGTATCGCGGTGACTTGTGCAGGGCGTTGTGGCATGCCCTATTGCCTGCACTTGGTCCCTGGAGACGTGCCGCGGTTTGAATCTGCCCGCGCGGTTGCAGTAACGCCGTGCGTCCCGAGATGGCGCGCACTCTCACTCGTGTTCATTGGCACTGTCACTATCGGTCGACACTAGATGTCGCGGACTGTCACGCTTGTCCGGTTTCACTGGTTCCTTTGATCGAACGCTAGATGTCGCGCGCGATGCATCACTTCCGACCGGCGAGGTGTCCGCACGTTAACCTCGAAATTCGGCCACGTGGCCGTTATTCCGACGCGTGATTTTCGCACCCAGTCCCTGTTCGGGCGCCATGTAACGGTTCTGCTTCCGGCGAGATGCGTCTGCCACGGTGGTCGTGTCCTCTCGTGCTGAATAGCTCGCCGAGCCAGGTTCGATCACTGGCGAGAGAATCGACGGAAGCTGAAAATGACTCAGTGCGCGGGGCGAGGAATAACGACGATGTATTTATATATTTTCGGGCCTCACTACAGGTACTTTCGCGGGACCGGATATAATTGGTGCATGAACCTATCGCGGGTCGCGAGTCGCGGCGCGTGGCCGTCCGTTCGCGTAACTGGTGCGTGGGTTTACCGGCGTCGTGAGATCGGGGCGTCGCGGCGCGTGCCCGGCGATCGGTACGGATAACGACTCAGGGTACAGGCGAGGATGGTGCAGGAAACCCTACCACGAGTCGGGAGGACCTCGTGGCGGTTCTACGATAAACGAAAGGGATGCTGTCCCTTTCATTTGAACGTCTCCGTGGCTGACGGAGTTCTCAAGGTGCTGCCTTGAGAGACTGGGTTCGGCGGCTGGCCGAACGGCAGAGAAGATGCTGTCTTCTCTGTTCGGCGAGTATGCTGTACCCGCCGTGGGAACTGTCGATGTCGAGGAGGCCGATGCTGTCGGTAGCTCGACGTCGAGAGCGTGGGAATTTTAGGAAGAGTGAATAGCGATACGTACCACTATTCTGGAGAAGGCTCCTAGCTGCTGGCTAGGATGGAAAAGAGGCCCGTGCCTCGTTTGCATCGCCTTTTATAGGCCTAGGTTGGTGGTGGGGGAACTGGCGTGGGGGAACGCGGATGTGTGACGTCGTATTTCCGTGTCCGCCAAGATGGCCGAACCTCGACGTCCGTTTCCCGCCGAATGTGTCTCGGAGCGCGGGACTGTACGTCGTGACGCGATGCGTGTATACGGCGTGTTCGGCGGTTCTCGGTGTCGGTCGGCGGTGTTCGGCGCGTGTCTCTTAGTAACAGGCCTGCACCGTACAGGTCTGTTACAATACACGTCCTTCTGAGTGTAATTTAATACACGCCTTTGAGTGTAATTTAATACACGCCTTTTTGAGTGTAATTTAATACACGTCTTTAAATATGTAGACTTTATCCTCGTCGCCAATGTGATGACTGGTGGTAATGAAAGACACAGTTTCTCACTTGTTTACACTTTATTGATACTCTCTATCTTACACCGTCTCCTTCACTGACTCAACAACAACTAAACTCTTATTCATCCTTACGCCCCACCCGGGCCGTCTCCCGTCTGCCCGCTAGTCCCCTCTGCTACCGGTCTCCACAATAACAATTAATCTACATTAGCAAATACGCGAATTTGGTGTCAGTGGAAATGGATGAACTCAAACTTGTCGCTAAAGACGGACTGTCAATGAAAACATATGTCTACGATTTGACCGTATCGATAAAAACATAGTGTCGACAAAAGTTACTGTCGGTCAAATCGTGTCGATGAAAACAGTGTCGGTGAAATGGGTTGTCGACAAACCAAGGGTAACCCGAAAAATAAGGTCCACCCGAATATATACATTAGGGTGGACCTTAGCTATACTTGATGAAAATTATTTTGCAACATTTTTTCCTGGGCACCCCCCAGAATTGTGACAACGGTTGAGAAAATGATCTGGAAAAAATTTGGGGCCGATTGGATCATGGAAAACCGGCGCTCAACGAATTTGAAAATTTTTTTTTTAAATCTTGACATAAATATACGTTGTAATATGTCGTTGAATTTGTCTTTTTTTCTCTGTAAGAATCCATATATAGCATAATCAGTTGTTAATAGAAAAAAACATCCGTGACCTTGAAAACTTGAAAAAATGACCTTGAAAAAAAATTTTTTTCTCTGATGCTATATTCACCTCCTTATATACTACAACTTTTGTTTGAAGAGTTTTTCATATATACATAACTGATAGAGATATAATAGAGTTTATTTTAAGCGTTCGTAAATAATCTTGTAGAAGAAAGATGAACCCAAGTACCCAGGTGTTTAAGATACATTTTAAATTTTATCTGAAATATATAATAGTTGTATTTCTGATAACACTACAGTTTCTTAAATAGTTAATTCGCATATTTTTTAGAATTTTAGTTTTGAATGCCTTCCAAGTATAACTGTTCCGTCGTAAAGAACCGTAGTCCTTCAGAAAGTTCGTATATCCTTTGTAAAGAATAGCAGCACGGAGATTTGCCTTTCGCACCATTTTATGACACGTTCGTGTTCAAACGTAAAGAATTGTATTCATTCGCAAAGAACCGTTGCACCATGATCCTCCGTCAAACCTTTATTTTATGACTAGCTCGCGACTATAAGGACCTTTTCGAAGATTAAGCAAACTAGCTATTTGGTTACCATTCTAGATGTGCCCCAAACATTTTATGCAAGCTCACCCATTCTTTATACAATGATTCCAATTTTTCGATGCAATTCTTAAATACTTTCATGGGAATTTTGGCTTTCTTCCAACACACTTGAACTTTCTGGATAACTAAGTGAGCACTACCGCGAACACTCAATTTCACATTATGCAAATTGTGAAATAGCACTCTTAAAACTTGCCCGTTGGATGGCAATTTTGCACCTATAATTTGGGTTTCTGCGTGCCCGAGTAAGAATAATTTTTTCCTCGTACCTTCCATTTGAAATTTACGTTCACCACGTATTTGAATGTCACCACGCCGAAGACTCGGAACCAGAACGTACTGTACTCTTAACTGTTTGCTCGCGGACGCGTCGGTTCACGAATTTGTTGGAGTGCTTGGACTGAACTGAACGTGAACTTGACTTTCGAGGCTCCTCTATGGATCGAGAGGGCGCTTTTTACCGATTGTTATAAGCAAGAAGATACCCTGATTGGTTTGCTGGATTTTGGATTTTCCAATCAGAACACCTTTAATTGTTCAAGTCTTCTAGCGATGATTCTAAGGGAGAGTTAGCCCGAGAGTAGAGTGGAGTGATACCTAACTCGAGTAATGATGAAGCGTCTCGGTACCTTGAAACCGTACTTACCAGGCGCGAATGTTTTGTAAGCCCGTATTTTAATGGCCGAGGATAATCGTTAACGGGGACCAAGTTTAGGGTGCGTTGCAAGTTTACAAGATACACATCTAGGATGGTAACCAAATAGCTAGTTTGCTTAATCTTCGAAAAGGTCCTTATAGTCGCGAGCTAGTCATAAAATAAAGGTTTGACGGAGGACCACGGTGCAACGGTTCTTTGCGAATGAATACAATTCTTTACGTTTGAACACGAACGTGTCATAAAATGGTGCGAAAGGCAAATCTCCGTGCTGCTATTCTTTACAAAGGATATACGAACTTTCTGAAGGACTACGGTTCTTTACGACGGAACAGTTATACTTGGAAGGCATTCAAAACTAAAATTCTAAAAAATATGCGAATTAACTATTTAAGAAACTGTAGTATTATCAGAAATACAACTATTATATATTTCAGATAAAATTTAAAATGTATCTTAAACACCTGGGTACTTGGGTTCATCTTTCTTCTACAAGATTATTTACGAACGCTTAAAATAAACTCTATTATATCTCTGTCAGTTATGTATATATGAAAAACTCTTCAAACAAAAGTTGTAGTATATAAGGAGGTGAATATAGCATCAGAGAAAAAATTTTTTTTCAAGGTCATTTTTTCAAGTTTTCAAGGTCACGGATGTTTTTTCTATTAACAACTGATTATGCTATATATGGATCCTTACAGAGAAAAAAAGACAAATTCAACGATATATTACAACGTATATTTATGTCAAGATTTAAAAAAAAAAAATTTCAAATTAGTTGAGCGCCGGTTTTCCATAATCCAATCGGCCCCAAATTTTTTCCAGATCATTTTCTCAACCGTTGTCACAATTCTGGGGGGTGCCCAGGAAAAAATCGTTTGGTCGAAAAATAAGGTCCACCCTAATATACATGAAATGTTAAAATTGTCATTGCCAAAGGCGATACGTGGTTGTCGTAAAGGCTCGTGAATCGGTAGTGATAGCTTCAGATTAACAATTGCGGAGAAGTAGACAGCGTTTGACGTGACACCGTTTTGCGCCTCGGACTTCTTCGCCGAGATTCCAAAGAGTAAACATGTGCTACTCATTTTCCAGTTTTAAGCGAATCCGTTACAAATTCCACTGTCATCTCGTTTCGCTTGGAACATGAAATAAATAAATACGTATAAATTACAAAGATATTTGTGAGAATATGTTTTTAACAGGATTATTAACATTAAGCGTGTCTTTTTAAACATCGATGCAGACTTATACAGACCTGTTTTGCCGCGGAACTGTGGGTTCGTGTATGTTTCGGATCACTGCCCGCCAAATTAATCTTGAGCAGCTAGTTCAAATTATAGAATGATCGCAAAAGACAATAATTGATTCGCTTGACTGGATATCGCATGAATACGTTAATGGAAGCGTTTCGTCCCGGACCTGCTAGTGGACTCGTCAGTAAGGCTGATCTAGCAGGTCCTGCCTTATACGCGCGCAGATGATGATATGAGGATTCGCGTTTGTGATTGAACGCACGCGAGGGATCTCGACTGATTTGATCCGGTTCGCGAGGGATTTCGACTGACGCGATCTCGGTTTGTCGGGTGTCCTGACCACTGGACGTGAACTACCGTGATGCTAACTTTGCACATGTTATAAACGATTGACAAGATCACGACTCGTGCGTTGTACTTGTCTACCCGAGGACTGGAGAATGTCACGGCGTTAGAGCGTAAAACTCAACTGAGCGACTTCGTCTTCCAGTCCTAGCGCGATGCTCGTTGGATTCTCAAATATGAAATAAGATGCACTGATTGGTTCCTGCAGAAAGTTGCATTTCCCAATCAGTACACACTTTGACTTCTAGGACCTCCTTCCCGTAGCTCTGAATGAGGCCCCGGGAAGGAGGAGTGGGGCGAGATCTTACTCGGTCGACGACGCGACGGTTCCAGGTAATTCGACATCCTGCGTAACGGTCGCGGACGGTCCTTCGGAGGGACTAAATTTATGACACGTTGTAATTTCGAGGGTGTATAAAAACTGAATGTTAAACAGATGCCTTGACTGGTCGCCGAATGACCCTAGTTTGTTAAATCCTCGAGGAGGATATTTAGGCACGTTCGCATCATAAATCCTGTCCGAAGGAAACCTACGAATTCTATTCCGGTGCGACGGAACATACTCCCCCACGTTGATCGATCCGATCGATCAATATTAAATTCTAGTAGAAAACATGTAATTGACGCTACGCTTAGCACCGCGCGGTTGTGCTCGGTTTGTATATAAAATAATTGCGAGTTGTAACGTTGCGCGTATAAAGATGATGATGTTTGAATTATCACTGCGTGAATGCTGCAGTGATGTTCGATTTGCGTGTTGTGTGTTCCGCTGAAATCAGTTTAGGTAAGATATACACATTAAAGAATCACCAATCAGGAAATGGCCATGAGTAAGACTGTTGAATTGTTCGGATCTGACGAGATCGATATACGAGAACAGTTTACGAACGTTTAAATGTTGATAACAAACATAGTGAATTGTTTATGCGTGAATACTGGTTGCCGACGACACATTCGTCGTGTTGTTTGGTAGATTTGATAATTGATTCCAATAATGCCGATATGGTAGTGAAACGCAACTAGATTTTGAAGAAATCTAGTCTAAAGGACATGAGAAAGTGTCGCGATTTCTTGTCCTTGAATGGAAGCTGACTCGTTGCGTCAGTTCGTCATCTGTGATGTTGAAATCCGTACCGTTATCCGAATGAATGTTTCGAAAGTGTAACGTTTAGCGATGAATGGTATGAAAATCGCGATGAAGACCTCGGTGGTTAGGTCGCTAGCTGTGTTTCTGCAATATAGTAGCGGACGCGAGGGATCTTAACTGATACCACGAGATCCCGTTTTGTGATGTGCCTTGTCCCGTTGGAGAAACAAGAGATCAATGTGTCAGAGTTCGATTGAGAGTGTTAAGGTGGACTATGCTAGGGACTGGTGAATGTCACGGTGTGAGTTTAAAAACTCAGCGTTGTGAATTCGGCTTCGAGTCCTGTCGCGAGTTTGTACTGTACACTCGTCTTGGCTAAGAGCGCAAGAAGTCAGTTTACTTCGCTTGTATTGGGATTATACAAGGATGGCACTTGGTTTAAGAACTGTAGAGCGCGTAGCTTCGCTTGTATTTGTAAGATACAAGGAGTGTGCGATAGAGCGTTCTTCGTGAGGATCCTTCTATGTATGTGAGAAGGGGTGTTCCTCGATTTGAGCATTGGTGCAATATCACCAATTGCCCTTTGAATGAAATGTATGAATTGGTTCATGCCGAATGGTGCATTTCCCAATCAACAACCTCAAACTCTGACGCATGATCGAATGATTCGACACGTGATTCTAATGTGGAATTGACGTGTATGTTTGACGCGTAGGTCGATATGACTGACGTGACTTGACGTGATTTAAATGCCATTTGACGCGATTTGACGCGACTTGACGCTTCTGACGCGGTTTGAAGCGGTTTATCTGCTGATTGAATATATAGCCATGATTGAAAGTCAGTTCAATTGAACGTTAGTTTGATTGAATGTCAGTTCGATTGAATGTAAGGTTGATTGAATGTTAGTTTGACGGAATGTCAGTTTCATTGTATGCGAGTTTCGAATGTCAAAATAGATTGAATTTCAATTCAATTGAACGTTAATTTGACTGAATGTCAATTCAATTGAATGTGAGTTGGTTGAATGTGAGCTCAATTGTATGCTAGTTTCGAATGTATGCGAATTTCGAATGTCTGTAGATTGAATTTCAATTCAATTGAACGTTAATTTGACTGAATGTCAATTCAATTGAATGTGAGTTGGTTGAATATGAGCTCAATTGTATGCTAGTTTCGAATGTATGCGAATTTCGAATGTCTGTAGATTGAATGTCAGTTTCCGTTGTAAGTCGGCCATGCGGTTCGCGACGAAAGGTTTCGAGTCGAGGGTTGTATGTTTAACCAACTCAGAACAGTAGAGTCGATCGAGAAAATTGGGTTGTCCGTGTATTGTCATGATTCGAGGCAATATGCGCGCAGATCTGTATGTTGATCTGTATCGTGGCTTCGTCTTGCTGATATTGGTTGCAAGGAAGTAGGACGTTCGGATGAGAAATTAGCAGTGTCATTGATTCGGATGCTAGGATTGAATTGAACGTGAACTAGACTTTCAGTCTCACCGCGAGGTCGGTCCGTTAGGCTTCTCGTGGATTGGGAGGTTGGCCTTAGGAGTTGATCTTACGTGCGCGGATCTGTGGTGATGATCCGTTTTATGGCACTGCTCGTGTTAAGACCTGAAGGGTTTCACTTGTCTGAATATCTACTTAAAAACCGAGGTGCACCACGTCGCTTGTAGTGTGGTATACAAGGTTGGTACTCGGTGGAAGTCTACAGAAGAAGTGAGGTCGCTCCGCTCCAGAATCTAACACGAGCTTTCCTTTGGGCTTCTCTTGGGGGAAGACAGGCGGACCTTAGGAGTTTGGTAGGTTTATAGAGCGTAGCTTCGCTTGTATTTGTAAGATACAAGGATGTGCTCGTTTCAAGGGGTAAAGACGAACTGCGCGCGAATCCGTGATGATGATCCGTGGTGTTGTCGTGCGCGAGTGGATGCGAGTAACAAAAAAAAAAACGAGTTGTAATATCGATGCGAGTCCGAAATCGACGGTGTTTTAATTCGGTTGTTGCGATCTTGCTGTGATGATTCTGCAAGATTCGTTCATATGCGCGGTCTTTGGGACGCACGAGGAGTTGCCGAACTCCCAAATTTCGATATCTTCGGTGAGGGTGTACGCGTGCATTCGGCAACGCGACGGAATGCAAACTAATTGTTCTGCCGTATGGGCTTATTCTTCGCGGATTATTGTACATCGTCAGAACAATCAACAACACCATAAATAAGATAACGGCTGGTGTGTTGGATTTGTTTACACGAGGACTGGAGAGTTTCATGTTGTTCGCGTATGTTGAACGGGGTGAACTCGACTGCCAGTCCTACGTGCGATTTGTAGGTGAAGTTGATTGATATGTGATACGACTACGTGAAGAACTGGTTGGTGTCACTGTTCGAGCGTGTAAGACTGAACGGTTGTGATCTTGACTTCCAGTCCTGCCACGACGTCGTCTAATTGCGAATTTGAATTTGATTTCGCGGAGCTATCGAACCCGTACGGATACTTGTCGGAAGATTGAAAGTTTATGACGGCGTGATGCGGCAGGTAGAAACCCGGCGAGTGGACAGTTTCTACCTGTTTTTATGAGTCCCGGTGCGAGCCATTGTGCGACGACCGGGTACCGTTGGTTCGATTATAAATCGTGTTCGAATTTCCGCTCGAATACTGGAACCGGTTGATTTGAATGTTTACGAAACGTCCTGCCTTTGTTGTGTCGTGCAAAGGATCAGGATTGTTCGCGAGTTGATTATCGCGACTTTGTCGTCGTCGTTCCACGTTTGCGCGTGTCTTTCTGAAGGTGGCGAGGATGACTTCCGTTTAGAAAGTATCGCGATTTCCTAATGACGTCTCCATAGTTGCGATCGACGGTTTGCGGTCGGTCTCTGGACTCGTGACCGCGTGTTTTGAATATTTCGCGTTTGTCACCGTTAAGAACGATTTGTCTCGATGCGACGCGTTGCGAATTGACGATATCTGCAGATGTGATTTGATCTCACGTTTGTAAGTATCGGAATTCGTTTGATCGATCGCGATGCTCGTTGGAAGATCGTTCGCGACGTCTCGATTGTGTGTGCGATCGCGTCTTCCGGATTCATTGTTTGATCGCGTGTAGAGTGAATTGGATCGTTTATCGAATCCAACGAATTATTGTGCATTTACTGATAGCGAGTTGTAACGCGAGACAAGAGTGCGACGTTGTCGTATGTCTATCCTCGATCGCGTATTCGGTCTTTTCGGAAATACACTTTATGATGTTGTGGGTGTACGTGGACAGCGCGGGCGAGTCGTTCGTGATTCTCGCATTTGTTATTTGAAGTTCGGTAACGTCCTGCTTTGCTGAACCGAGCAAAGGTCAGGGTTGTTCGCGGTTTGATCACCGCGAATCGATTGAAATGCAATTGTGCGTTTCGTGTTTCGCACTTTGCTGCTTACCAAATGAATATTGGAAGGAATCGCGTGTCTCTCGGAACTGTTAGAGGACTGTTCAGCGAGGCTGTCTAACAGGTCCTGGCTAGTGGTCACGTAGATCGTTGGTCGATCTGTATTGACTCCGACTTGCACGATATCGATGCAAGTGAGTAGAACTGTGCCGGTCCGTTTGTCCGCGTGTATAGCAGGTACCGTTTGTTCTTTGTTTGCATTATAAGTTTGTGATGTTCGATCCGTTCGCGTCCTTGAGCTTCACGATGTGATTTGAACTCGATGTTGTTCCGTGATCGTAAATTGCCTTCGAATTTGATCGAGTCTGAATGAATGTAAGTAAGCGAAAAGGCGCGATCTTTGGGACGCACGAGGGAGTGCTGATCCCTTTCGATAATCTTGTTTGGAACCGATAACGGCGATCTGTGTTGATCTGTATTATACTTAGATGTGCTGATCGTGGATGCAGCAATCAAGTATGACGCTTGGTGGTAACGTGGTGTCAATTCAATCGTTCGGTGATTCGAAACGAACTAACTTGAAATAAGACGTCCAGTGACAACGCAAGGTCGGTTAGGCTCCTCGTGAGTGGAGAGGTTGACCTTAGGTGAGGAGAGGGATGTCTTGTCCATTGTAATGAGGAAAAGAGCTGTCCAGATGATTAGGAATGTAATTTCGATCGATCGTGAAGCTCGTGAGGATATCATTCGTGATGTCTTTCATGATCGGTTGAAAGATCATGATGATCGGATATGCGATTGCGTGTGATGACTTGAATCGTTTCGAGAATGCGACGAATTGTCCGGCATGGCGGTGCGTTTAATGATCGCGAGGTGTGACGTAAACCAGAGCGCGATGGTTATCGTACGTCTCCACCAAATGAGCTTACACGGCTTGTAGGTTTCGTCGGTAGTCGTAAATGTCTCGATCGTTGATTCGGCCTTTACGGAAACTGACACTCGTAAATGTAATTGACATGTTGTATGTCGAAAGTACGGTGCGCGTATTTTAAACTTAGAAACGCGTTTTCTGGAAGATGGACTTTATCTGCGATTTGAAGGCACGTCGTTTGTGCTTCAAATGTGGATGCGTTGGCTCGTTTCGTGCGCGTTAGCCATTAATTCTCGTAACGCGTGTGAATATGAGAAATTGCCAATTGTTTGAAAGTTCCTGATTAGTAAATTCAATAACGTGTCTACCTTGTACTGAAGTGGTTCGAATGCGAATGACTCTGAGCGGATGTTGCGTTCGAATGAGTCTCGACGTCGATGATAGTTTAGAATGCCTTCTCGGCGACGATGTGTGTTACTGCGGCTAAGGCTGGTTGCTTCCTTTAACGTGGTTGCGTGAACTGCCGGGATGATGCAGACCACTGTTAGAATGTCTTGTATACGATTGTTTGTGCACGATTGTCTTTTGCACGAACTGCACTCACTAGGCCGCTCATCCGGCTCGAAGGACCAAATGTTTTGCCGCGGAACTGTGGGTTCGCGTATGTTTCGGATCACTGCCCGCCAAATTAATCTTGAGCAGCTAGTTCAAATTATAGAATGATCGCAAAAGACAATAATTGATTCGCTTGACTGGATATCGCATGAATACGTTAATGGAAGCGTTTCGTCCCGGACCTGCTAGTGGACTCGTCAGTAAGGCTGATCTAGCAGGTCCTGCCTTATACGCGCGCAGATGATGATATGAGGATTCGCGTTTGTGATTGAACGCACGCGAGGGATCTCGACTGATTTGATCCGGTTCGCGAGGGATTTCGACTGACGCGATCTCGGTTTGTCGGGTGTCCTGACCACTGGACGTGAACTACCGTGATGCTAACTTTGCACATGTTATAAACGATTGACAAGATCACGACTCGTGCGTTGTACTTGTCTACCCGAGGACTGGAGAATGTCACGGCGTTAGAGCGTAAAACTCAACTGAGCGACTTCGTCTTCCAGTCCTAGCGCGATGCTCGTTGGATTCTCAAATATGAAATAAGATGCACTGATTGGTTCCTGCAGAAAGTTGCATTTCCCAATCAGTACACACTTTGACTTCTAGGACCTCCTTCCCGTAGCTCTGAATGAGGCCCCGGGAAGGAGGAGTGGGGCGAGATCTTACTCGGTCGACGACGCGACGGTTCCAGGTAATTCGACATCCTGCGTAACGGTCGCGGACGGTCCTTCGGAGGGACTAAATTTATGACACGTTGTAATTTCGAGGGTGTATAAAAACTGAATGTTAAACAGATGCCTTGACTGGTCGCCGAATGACCCTAGTTTGTTAAATCCTCGAGGAGGATATTTAGGCACGTTCGCATCATAAATCCTGTCCGAAGGAAACCTACGAATTCTATTCCGGTGCGACGGAACAGACCTGTATAAGTTATAGTATAATAAACAGAATGAAGTAGATTATGTATCTTACACACACTCGTTTATACACACTCGTTTATAGTCCACAAGGTCGTAGAATTATTTTTCTAAGTTTGACAGAATGTTTCGCCCAAATAAAGTATTGAACCTACAAACAGGGCGATCTGACAAAAATATATTCACTCCATTGCACTTTGTTTAATATGGAAAGTACGAATTATACCGAATCAGTAATTACAGGAAGTCTTGATGATATTGAGATACAACGTGCATTTAAACTTATAGACGCGGTGACCAACGATGTTTAATGGTAAACTTGTAGTTGTACAGTTGATTTCATATAATACCAGGTTACCCGCAATATGTAAATCCGAGCTGCGTGAGGATAATACCCTATCATACTGTGAGTGCCGCATAATATCATATTGCAATATGCTATGCCTGTAGTTGCCACCCAACTACCCTTTTCCTCCATATCGTGGGTATTTCTTCTTTTTACTTATTAATTGCGCCGAGATCCTTCTCTCTCTGTATTTAGCAATTCCGATATTACCCCATTGTTCTTTGCCTTTCAGATCCTTATTTCTTTCACGCGTGAAATCAATATACATAAAAATTTCTATAAATATAATATCGATATAAACGTATCCTTATTGGAACCCTAAACAAAGTAAAAGTGGCGATATAATAATGATAACTACACAGCGGTTATTAATTTACAACAGTAAAAACGTTAGAAGAATTTAAAAATGCTGTTACATTATTTTCAACGAGAAGAAATCGATTTTGCAAAATCCTCAGATCGTAGACTTTTGAGACCAGATTTGAAATCAGCGTGAAAAAATCTACGGAGAATGATATATAACATGTTAAAAAAAAATTTTCCGCGCGTGGTACTGGAGATACCACATTTTCTTGAAATTCTACATGTTTAACGAATTTTCTCAACGTTAAAAAACGTTCGTACCATAATCATCCTATTTTTCCCATATTCTGCCAAGTTTTAGCTTTAATGTTAAAAAAATTTCATCGCTCTACCTCATTTCTATCGAAAGTTCTTTGATTTTGAATCGAGTTTGGTGCAAATTTTCCACTGTGGGCCGGCGCATGTCAGGCAGTCGCTGTACGTGGCGCGCTAATTTCTGCGAAGCACTAACTTTAAACACAGCTGCCATATGTAAAAAATTGTCGCAGCGAGTTCATGGGGTACTCAATCGAATCGGCAGAATCTCTGCTTCAATCTGACGTTCGGATCATGGTATTACGATCATTTCTCGCCGAGATATAGCAACTTAAAGGAAAAATGGAAATTGTGCATTTTTTAAGCATATTTTCAGAAAAACCGGTATATCCAAATGTTAATGAAATTTGAAAAAACAAAAGGGGTGAAGAGAAAGAAACGCTTTTTCTATTGCTTTTTTGCACAAGATTCTACGATAATTTTTTCGCTTTCTGGAGCCAGTTAAATTTAAAAAGCCCATATTTACTTCAATGTTGAATAACTCGAATAAAAAAAAACGCACAATATTCAACAACCACACAATTTACACAGGAAAGATAGCCCTTCCAAATGGTATTAACGCGATTTATCAAAAAAATGTGTTGCTCCTCGTGTGATGTTCCAAAGTTGCAAAAAATTTTTGTTAACCGTCAATGTTGTCTTCATCTCGCTATAACTTTGTAAAAAACCAACATAGCAACAATTTGAAACAGAGCATCTGAAACTAGAGGTTTCAGGCTTTTAAACCATTGTTTAACGATATCGATACGGCAATTTTTGACGGAGTTATGATCACGTAAAGTGGGACCAATTTTTCGGGTTCGCACAAGTGATCCCTTAATTCTTTTGAGGAGAGACACCTACACCTTCGTTAGGAAACTTTTAATTGTTGTTTCAAATGACGAGCGCGGTTTCGTATTTCGAATTATAGGGTTAAAGTACGAATGATGTATGTGTATTATATGTATGTACATGTGTGTATTAACAAATAACCCTATATATAGTTCAATTTATAAAATAGAGAATCGGAACAGAAGAATTCTAAAATTGTAATTGCCAACGAATTGTAAAAAGAAAATCAGATCAAAACGAGCTTTCGCGAGAAACACATATGTGAACGAATGGTTATCCGCGTGTCATATTTTACAAATGAATACGGCTTATTCCTTACAGAATTGAGGATAAAACTGATATTTTCAAAGAAAGGAAGTAATGAATATTAAAATTTGAGTCAATAATTTTTCTTCAAAGGATCTCGCGTTTAAACTTTATACTTCTGTTGTGGCGCCACCAACGTCGCAAAAATTGTAGTGATCGCAATGTGACGCGTGCTCGCACAGTCTTTAGGAATTATGCGAGCTGGTTTAAGGTTCTCGTGATATTTATCACGGCAGTAATCGAAACACTGTTTGGTAACAATATATGTATTTAACAAGGTAGAATAGTTACTTGTACAATGAACGAGAGCGATGTTAATAGAGCGATGGTTCGATAGAATCTAAAGAAAACGGCAGAAGTCAGAAAGACGCGACTAGAGAAATTCCCTCCACGGATAGGGTTGAATAGTGGGGAACCAATAAGCGCATTTAGGGCGGTTTTGGACGTTATGCAACGCCCACGAATTGTTACATTGTTCTAAATATAGACGTTCGGAAAAGTCGGTCCACGTAAGATGACACAAAGTCCCGAGCATCTCGAAACCGTCCCATAAATTACGGGATCCCTAGTGCTACAAGTGGGCATATGCTACGTCACGTGCCATCGAGAGCGGTACAGCCGAGCTGATTTTCCCATGAAATCCGCTGACACTAAACAGTCGTACCCTGGTCGTAAAGTAATAAATTTGCTAAAGAGGCAATAGGAGACTTTTCTCAAAGATGACCTGAGCTAATGCGACCGTAGCGTAAACCCAGACTGAAATTGGAGCTGGCGACGGAACATGCCGCCCCCCTTGAACTATTTAGTTCAATTACACGTATTATATGTAGTGAAAACAAAATATGAAATAATAGATTTACAAAAGTATCAACAAAGAATACAAACAATATAGAGAAATTTAAATAGCGTAAAAAAGGAGAAAACGTAGGTAATTATTGAGTACATACTTGCAATAACTGCTAATTACCTTAAAAATAATAATGTACGTAACGCAAAAATAATATATGGGATCTTGAAGTTGATCCAAAGTAATACTAGTGCTTAAAAATGAGTACCATAGCTATTAAAATACGAAGAATAATAAGTACTATAAATACAAACGGAAATAATATGATTAAGAGTCCACAAAGAGTGGGCATACTCGTTTAACACTACGTTTGTATGTTCCGTTCGTAGTTTTTACGGTCAAAACTCTTGTGACTTTATCAGCACCGGGATGGAGCTCGATAATACGTCCCAAATGCCATTGCATTGGCGGAATGTTATCTTCCTTCAGGATTACAAGATCCACAATCCTTGGTTGCTGCGATGATGAAGCTCGCCATTTGCTACGTATATTTAGTTGGTTTGCATACTCCTTATGCCATCTCGTCCAAAAATGCTGTTTCACCCTTTGGATGTGTTGCCATATTGACAAACCTATTTGAGGGTATATGCTGTAAATCATGCTCAGGTATGCTCTTTAGCGAATCACCTATTAGGAAGTGTGCAGGGGTGAGGGCAGATGTGTCATTTGGATCAGAAGACATAGGAGTTAACGGTCGGGAGTTTAATATCGCCTCAATTTCAATTATATACGTATTTAATTGCTCGTATGTGAACAATTGATCACCAACAGTGCAAATTAAATGGTGTTTAAAGGATTTAACTAACGCTTCCCACAGACCACCAAAATGAGGTGATCGCGGGGGAGAAAAATGCCACGTGACACCTTCGTTTGTCAAATATTGTGTTACCCCACTAGCAAGAGTCTCATTTTTTAAATAATCAAGAATATTTTTAACTCGTTGTTTGCACCCACAAAATTGGTAGCATTATCAGAATATACAGGGTGTCCCAAAATTCGTGAAAATCCCGAAAGGGGGTGGTTCCTGAGACCATTCTAAGAGACATTTTCCTTTGCACCAATGTCAACTGCGGCTTTGTTTAGGAGTTATTAACGAAAAACACGGACCAATCAGAGCGCGCCCTGGCCCGCCGCGCCACGCCGCGCCGGCAAGCGAGTGTCGGTGGTACGCCGTGACATCGCAACGAACAAGAGTTTCTCGATGATGTGAATCCTCTCCGATTTTGATGAGCTTTGGACACGTTGTCAAGACCATGATTCTGAACAACATTTCTCTTTAGACTTTTTGGCGATCGGCTTTAGTTTACGAGATAATCGTAAAAAAAGAGAAGAAGCAGAAACTGATTGAATTAAAAACTCACGTATATAGCCGTAAATCCATTTGCTGCTTCGAAATGTGTGTCACTGGGTCACTCGGTGACGAACTGCACAGATGTCTTCAGGTACACGGCAGTACCGAAAGCCAAGGGACGTACGGCCAGGTCGACGAACTGCACAGCCGGTGGTAGAAGGCCTAAGGGATGCGCGGTCAAGTCGACGATCCAGAATTTCACTGTCACTTCCGAATCGATAAATAATTCGTATGTTTATTTCACACAGATGCCTTGAAATTTTTCCACACTCACAATCACTGTTCACATTTGTCAACACATAGTTATGCACTAATAACACTGTCCAACAAATTTTAACTTTTTAAAAGTATTTCGATTCCCACTATGCGATTCTTGTAGAGTTTTCCGCGCTGATTCCGAATCCGGTTTTAATTTTTTTCCTATACGTCCAGTTTTTGAGAAAATGGAGTTAAAAAAAAGACATATTTTTCAACTTTAAACAAATATTGCGATGTTATTATAAAAGATATTGAATTGTTCTTTACAGCAAAAGATTCTGTAGACTTTCCCGAATACAGTGATATCCAATATTAATACATTATGATTGTTTAAGCATGTTTAAACAATGATTAAAGACGGAGATGCACCACTTTTGCACCAATTTTTGCGGATATTTTCGAATTTATCTCAAAAAATATGGGTCCAGCGAAAAAGTGAACCATACCACGCGAAAGAGCAGACTTTTATCTTGAGAAACCCCCCTGTGAAGTTTGCATGGTCGACGTTTTTTTCGAACCAGAAAGCAAAATATCTTCGCGCGACATTTTTAATGTGATGCTCGCGAATGATTAATTTGGTAACATGGTGTACTCGTGGTAGCAAAATCGGATGTTTTTGATTGTACTCTAAATGCGAATGATGTAATCTTCCGCCTACACGAAGAATCCTTCGCTCGTCTAAGAAGGGATTTAAACTGAGAATTTTGCTGCGTTTGTCGAGTGCCTTGCCCGAGCTCAGTGTATCTATTTCTTTCTTAAACTACTCATGCTGTAAAATCTTTATTATTTGATCGTGTGCTTGATTTAATTCTTCAACATTAATCTTGCCATTTCGAATGCATTTTTTGGAAGCATTATTATAAAATCTATAACAATAAGCTATAACTCGTTTGAGCATTAAAAATGACGAAAATCTAAGAAACAATTCGTCATTGCAAGTTATCGTTAATGTAGGAATTGTCCGTAATTCGAGAACGTTTCTTGAAAGAATTGGTGACAATCAGTGTTCCGATTGAACCCACCGTAACTCGCGCATGCGCGGCAATTTCAGCCTCAGCAACGTAACTATTTCGATGAAATCGGGTAGCTTGAGCACCCAACAGACTTTTAAAAAGTCTTTCTTCACTATTAACTGGCATTGTATAATAAAATATTAACGTTCCGCGTCACGTCTCTCGTCCATCAGTCGTCCCGCTAATAACACCGGTACATTCCCGCCAATATAACTGCCTGAAGGCATCAGGGCCCTGGCCGCTCTGCTGCGTCATTGTAGATACGCTACTGTCTTGGCCGCGCATGCGCGAGTTATGGTGGGTTCAATCGGAACACTGGTGACAATGGCCATGTATCTTCTGGTTGATGTAACCATGAAGGACCTTGAATCCATAATTCATTATTTAGGAATTCTATTGGATTTTGACCACGTGAAACAGCATCTGCTGGATTTTGTTGCGAAGGTACATGTCCCCAATCACTCGCTTGTGTAACGGCTTGTATCCTTGATACACGATTGGTTACGAAAGTTTTTAAAGTGTGTGACGATTTATTGATCCAACATAAGACAATTGTCGAATCCGTCCAGAGCCTTGTGCAACTAAATTTTTATGCCAAGCGCATTTCTTACATTTACGTATAATTTCGATAGCAATACTGCAGCGCATAATTCTAATCTTGGAATTGTAGTTGACTTTAAAAGAGCCACGCGCGACTTGGATGCGATTAATCGAACGGTAATAATACCATCTGATTGTCGAGAACGAATATATATACAGGCACCGTAAGCCTTTTCACTAGCGTCGCAAAATCCATGAAGTTGAATTTCTGTTGCCGCTGTTGCAATAATTTTTCGTGGCATTTTAAATTGCGATAAACATGACAATTGCTGTTTATAGTCTTCCCAATCTGAATGTATATATTGCGGGACTGACTCATCCCAATCTAATTTAGCCTTCCATAAATCCTGCATGATCATTTTGGCTTTAACAATGACAGGCCCTAATAAACCCAGTGGATCAAATAATTGCGCCGTACTTGACAAAATTATCCTTTTTGTAACCCGAGAATTGTTAGTGTTAATATTTGTCGAATATGTAATAACGTCGGTAGATGAGTTCCAAAGCACACCGAGCGCCTTGATAATTGAATTAGAATTTATCTCGTGTGTGTCCTTTGAGGATTGATCCACTAAACCCTTGAGTAAAGTCGGCTCGTTCGAAGCCCATTGTCTTAGATGGAATTTAGCCTTGCTAGTCAGTTTTATTAATTCGTCTCATAATTTAACAGCTTCTTCATAGGTAGAAGCTCCAGTTATCAGATCGTCTACATAAAAATCATTGATAATGGATTTAGATGCTAATGGGTAATGCGTTCCCTCATCTTGCACTAATTGATGCAGAGCGCGTATCGCAAGGAACGATGCTGATGCTGTGCCATATGTAACAGTGTCAAGTCTAAAAATTTTTATTTGTTCGTTAATATTTTCACGCCACAGGATTTTCTGATAAGCAGCATCATCCTGTTGCACAAGCACTTGCCTATACATTTTTTCAATGTGGTATTCGTGGACCTGGTGCTTGTACCGGCGACTCGGTTCAGACAGGAGTGGTCGGGAAACTCTGCCATGAGTCGGGAAAATCCCGTGGCGGTTCTACGGTAAATGAAGGGGAAGCTGCCCGTTCATTTAGACGTCTCCGGTAGCTGTCGGAGTTCTCGGGATGCTGCCCGAGAGGTTTGCTCAGGATGCTGCCTGAGCGGCAGAGAGGGATGCTGCCCTCTCTGTTTGGCGTGTATGCTGTCACGCCGGTGGGAACTAGGTTAGGTAGGAAGGTGTTCCTGGGATGCTGCCCAGGCTGGAAAAGAGGCCCGTGCCTCGTTTACATCGCCTTTTATAGGCGGCGGTTGGTGGTGAGGGGAATGGTGCGGGGAGAACGGATGTGTGACGTCGAGTTTCCGTATCCGTTAAGATGGCGGAACCTCGACGTCCGTTTCCCGCCGAATATGGCCTGGAGCGCGGGGATCGTGCATCGTGACGCGTCGTACGCGGACGACGCGTTTGGTAATCCTCGGCGTCGATCGGTTGTCTTCGGCGCGTGTCTAATAGTAACAGGCCTGCACCGTACAGGTCTGTTACATGCTAATTCCTCGGTTATAAAATTTACTTGCGATCCTGAATCTAATAAAATTCTGCAATCATGTTGAACATTTTGACTGTCCATTATAAAGGCGCGTGTACCGTAGACAATAAAACTTCGGATGAAATAGAAGCAGTCAATGACGTGTGCGATTGCTCGGTTGGAGCTATACATGAATTAGATGCTAAGCTATTATCAACATCCTCGGAGCGATGTAATAGAGTATGATGTTTGCGCTGACATTTCCTACAACTGCCACCGTAACATTTGTTGCACGAATGACCAGCCCTTAAACAATTGATGCATAATTTGGCATCCTTTGCTACCTTAAAGCGATCGTTTACTGATAAACTTAAAAAGCGTTCACAATTTTGAATGTTATGCGAATTGCTACAGAGTTGACATTTAACGATTTTTCTTGCGTTGAAACATAACAATGCTGCCCTGACCGAAAACTGCGCTCCTGATTTGCGACTTTATTGTTTGCCCTAGCAGGTAGTTTTTCTCTAACTGTTTCGCATGGATGTTTCACCTGATGAGCGGCATCGTCACGAGAAAATTTCACAAGAAAGGTCAATAGATCGTCAAGCTTCGGAAGATCCTCATCATTCAAGGAGCGATCCCATTCGCGACGAGTCGTCTTATCCAATTTTGAAGTGACTATATAAGTCAGTATTTCGTTCCAACTATTAACGGGTACCGAAGTAGCTTTTAGAGCATTTACATGCTTTTCCGTTGCGTTAATTAATGAGCGTAACGCTATCGGATCATCATGCGTAAGGCTTGGCAATTCAAACAATGATTTTAAATGAGCGTTGTATGATTCTTCGTGGTTAAGTACACCGTTTTACCAATAGGGCCCATGCTACCAAATAATTTTCCTTATAGGCGTTTAGCGTACCAATAACGCTTGCTATTTCTCCATGTAAGGAGTGCTTCAAATAATGAAATTTTTGCACGTCTAATAAGTCCTTGTTTTCATGGACCATCGATAGAAAAGAATCGTGAAAACTTTGCCATTCGATAAGATTACCATCAAATGGACGTAATTTAATTTTCGGCAAAATTCCACTACCCCTTACGTTACCATCAACATCATTTCGCCTTGTATCCGACACTCGCGAAGTTGATTGGACATAGACATTTGCAATTTCTCTAATGCTTCGGCACAAGCATAATACGAATCTTCAAATTCTATAATCTGGCTTTAGTAATCGCTTGATTCGTCGAGGGATTCGAGTTGGATAATCACACTGTGAAAATTATCGTAAAGTTCAGCTATCTTGGATTTTCGTACATTTACTGTGGCTGGCTCCATAGAATCAGTCAGCGCATTTTTACCCTCGTTAATGGAGCCTTAATCGATCCACACTGGCGTTTAAGGGTTTTAATTTGTTCAGACATAATTTCGGCGATATTAAAAAAAATGGACATAAAGTCGAGGACTGCGATAGTTATAGTAGAAGGATAGTAAAGGTGATTCAGAGCTTACCGAACGATGATATTACAACCCTCACAAGTTGTAGGGAATGCGATGGCTGCTTGGTAGACGATGTCGGACGAGATGGTGTGGAAGAGAAGTTGCACCTTTTTCCCCAGCGATGTCCTCTGCTTCGGGATTACAGGATCC
Source organism: Lasioglossum baleicum (assembly GCF_051020765.1). Lineage (NCBI taxonomy): Eukaryota > Metazoa > Arthropoda > Insecta > Hymenoptera > Halictidae > Lasioglossum > Lasioglossum baleicum. The sequence goes on along the minus strand of NC_134948.1, from coordinate 750,876 downwards.
CCATAAATAGGATGTCGAATGACGTCTGATGTTGGCTGCGTTGTGGGATGATTCCCGATGGACAGGAGCTTCCCCAATCTGCCAATTATTGAGAGGCTGTTGCGTCTCCTCGATGCCTTCTTCTTCTGTAGTGCGTAATTTGGAATGGCTACGCTTCCGCGGTCACGTTTTCCCACTCAATGTGGTCAATGCACCAAACTTCGTCGAACACGTTCAGTTTTGTCGTTTATGCTCGTTCAGGCTCTGATCCGGCTCGAAGGACCATGTTGTGGCGTCACCAACGTCGCGAACATTGTAGTGATAGCGATGTGACGCGTGCTCGCACAGTCTTTAGGAATTATGCGAGCTGGTTTAAGATTCTCGTGATATTTATCACGGCAATAATCGAAACACTGTTTGGTAACAATATATGTATTTAACAAGGTAGAATAGTTACTTGTACAATGAACGAGAGCGATGTTAATAGAGCGATGGTTCGATAGAATCTAAAGAAAACGGCAGAAGTCAGAAAGACGCGACTAGAGAAATTCCCTCCACGGATAGGGTTGAATAGTGGGGAACCAATAAGCGCATTTAGGGCGGTTTTGGACGTTATGCAACGCCCACGAATTGTTACATTGTTCTAAATATAGACGTTCGGAAAAGTCGGTCCACGTAAGATGACACAAAGTCCCGAGCATCTCGAAACCATCCCATAAATTACGGGTCCCCTAGTCCTACAAGTGGGCATATGCTACGTCACGTGCCATCGAGAGCGGTACAGCCGAGCTGATTTTCCCATGAAATCCGCTGACACTAAACAGTCGTACCCTGGTCGTAAAGTAATAAATTTGCTAAAGAGGCAATAGGAGACTTTTCTCAAAGATGACCTGAGCAAATGCGACCGTAGCGTAAACCCAGACTGAAATTGGAGCTGACGACGCAACAACTTCTATTGTTAGCTAAAATGTGATTAAAGTTTATTCAATCAATGTCTCTGGTAAAAATATTTGTAAAAAAATTGCGAAAGCATTGTAACCGTCAATATTTCATTTGCGAAAAATAGTTTGATTTATAAGGAATGTGAGGATATGTTCTCATCAAATACTATAATAGCTTTGAGAAGGAAAATGATTTCCACACTTGGGGAATTCTTAGAAAAAATCGTTGAAGCTCTATAATCTTTGTTTATATAAACCTCCATAAACCAGACTTTCGTTCATATAGAAGTGTTTTCTTGAATTGTCTCTTTGAGCATAGTTTATTGTTTACAGTGTAACCTACTTCTAGTTCTTGGCATACCTTCATTTATTTAACATGTTTAAGGAGAACTATGGGTAATCGATAAATGATGACAGAGAATGGAAAAGATCTACCAAGAAGAGTGTATAGAAGATAATTATGTATCCCATATGTGTGTATGATAAAGAGAAAAGAACTTTAGTATTAATAAAGTATATGAATAATTCGAACAGTTGACATTATTTAAGTAACCAATAATGATCTTCAAGTATTTTCTCGATCGTGATGGAGGGAAATAGACAAGTGGACATTTGAACTGCTTTATTGTCAAGATCGATGAAGCTGAACAGGCCAGAAGAAAATCGATTCGCTTGAACATTCGATACTAATTGGCTCGAAACGGTTCGGATTGTGCCGATCTCAGCGAAAGAGCGTTCAAGCTCTTTCGGCTTAAACGGTTGAACGCTACCTGCGATTCTTCTTCTCGTGAACATGAGTTATAAATTACTGAAAAGTTGAACTTTTATATTATCTGATATACACTCCTCAAAAGAATTAAGGGATCACTTGTGCGAACCCGAAAAATTGATCATAACTCCGTCAAAAATTGCCGTATCGATATCGTTAAACAATGGTTTGAAAGCCTGAAACCTCCAGTTTCAGATGTTCTGCTTCAAATTGTTGCAATGTTGGTTTCAAACAAAGACCCAAAGTTAAAAATTGTATTTCCCTCTACAACTTTTCGTTGACTGGACTAACAGTACCTACATTAAACATTTTATCGATGTGTCATCTATCGACTGAAAATGGGTGCCTCGAAGTGGTAATTTGAGTTTTGGAAAAAGAAAAAAGTCTGCCGGAGCCATATCAGGGGAATACGGTGGCTGCTCGATAAGATTTGTTGAGTTTTTGGCCAGAAATTCGTTCACAATGATAACCTTGTGAGATGGAGCGTTATCGAGGCAAATCTTCCACCACATCTTGACCGCTTTTAAATGCACTGTACCATTCGTACGCACGTGTTTTTTGATAAAGTCGATTCACCGTAAGCCTTATGTAACATTTTCAGCGCTTCGGCACATGAATTCCATTTGCAATGCAAAATTTAAGACAGCTTCTTTGTTCGATATTTTTATCCATTGTAAAAATCGCAAAACACACTTGAGATAAACTGACAAAATGGCGCACTGTAAACAAACTAAATGACAAGTGACGCTCAAACTCCGCATGAGTATAGAGGACAACAATCCCTTTAAGCGGGCTTTTTAAATAATCGATTCCTGGTACTTTCGTGACAGAATGTACATATTGTTTTATAAAAATTACAAGACTGAATGTATTTAGAGTTTTCACAATTTTTATAGTAACACGTGCTTGAATAAAGAAGTTTATTGAATAATTTCTAATGGAAGCATCGTTATAATTTCAATAATTAAAAAATAAACAATGTGAAAGCGGTCATTTGACCCGTCGCGATACGGTTAGTGTTAACAAGGGACATCACTTAACTCGAAATAGTTAAGCTAAACTACCGGCCGGAAGTTTTGAACCACTTATCGAGTTTTGTAAAAATCGAATATACCGATAATATTTTGAAATATCGTTATTATATCGAATATTAACAAGCTTAACAGATTTCAGTATTTTCTTATGTACACAATGCTTTTATACAGATTATTCATTAAAACTGTGGTATCCTCTTTAATTCCACTCTACGTTCGGTAATTATACGCAAGGTCGGATAATTAGTAAATAACAACACAACAGTTTAACCTGTACCTGGCCGTGCGGTGCGTTCTCACTTCGATCTCCCGATCAACAAACCTCGCGGCTATGGGTCACCAAGTCCCCCCCAACACGCCGCTCGGAACATCTTTTATTTTAATATAGTGTGTACACCACAAAAACCAAAGGCGGTTTTTTAATGAAAGAGCAATTTGAAGAAAAATATGCAATCCTTGATAAAACAAAATTAATGCAAAATGTAGAACATACTACTTATTAGATTATATATTTAATCAAACAAATTAACTTATTGAAGTTTTATTAACACAACTATGAGCACACAGAAAACACGTCTATTTGATTTAAATATCACACGTCAATTGAGAATCATTTAGGCTAGAAAGCATTGAACGATACATCGAACAAATAACTAACGGGTTTATTGTAACATCCTGGTTTCGTCGTCACGTTCGGAGACTTCCTCTTCGTCCTTATAGCTCGCCGATCCAGAGTTCGATGTTCAACGAGAGGAAAATGTCGATGGGGAACTGGACGTGATACGCGGGTTTCGAAATAACGACACATGCGGTTTCACTGACAATGCTCGCTACCGGCGCGTTCGCGAACGCGGTTTTCAGGATTCGCTCCTCGCGAATGTTCACTCGGTAACCGCGACTTTCGGATACGCTTACGCGTATCTTTCTCGGACGCGCACGTCGCGGTTTTCAGGTACGGAACGCGTTACTTTCTCGGACGCGACGCGACTATATTTTCTAGACAGGTAAACGGGAAAAATCAGGACGATCAGGAAACCCCTGCCCGAGTCAGGTCGGTCGGATATGTGACGTGGCGGTTCGCCGTACGCCATACTCCTCTCGGGCGGTTCTACGGCGACGAGCGGTGGTTCACCGTGCTCGTCGGTCGTTCTTGTCGGCGGTACGCCATAACAAGCTCGCTGGTGGTACACCTTGGCGAAAAAGAGTGACGGTACGTCGTGCTCTGACTATGCTACAGGAACAGGACGTTTTCGGGGAGAGATGAGGGCTCCCTGCCTGAGTCGTGTCGGTCGGATTTCAACGTGGTGGTTCACCGTGCGTTTACGTCCTCTCAGGCGGTTCTACGGCGACGAGCGATGGTTCATCGTGCTCGTCGTTCGTTCTCGTGGACGGTACGTCTTGACGAGATGGCTGGTGGTACACCTTGGCCTTTCAGAGTGGCGGTACGCCGTACTTTACTTCGGTGGAACGTAGTTCGTCACCGGCGGAATGCCTCCATGGGACAGGAACACTGGTTGACAAGATGGCGGTACGCCGTATTCGCTTTGGTGGAACGTAGTTCGTCACCGGAAGGGATACTTACAGGAATGCTAATGGGAACGATCCGTCCTGAGTCTCGTCTCAGCTAAGAAGGCCCTCCCGGGGTCGCGTAGCGGCTTTTATAGATGCGGTGCTGGACTTCGCGAATGTTCTCAACGTTTCTCATACGCGTGGGGGAAACACTGTCGACTCGTTCCCATCGGTATCGGTTTCTTGACGCGGTGGTCGCGCGGCGCAGGGCGCGTATCGGTGGTGCGCGACGGTTCGGTTCGGTCTAGTTCGGCCCGGTTCGGTTTGACTCGGCGCGCCTTGATACTTGGTTCTGCTAGTAACAGGCCTGCCCGGTGCAGGTCTGTTACATTATAAATAAACTCAACTATACAACCTTTAGTGAAACAGTAGATTCATTTTGACATATTTCAACACTACTCGTATATTGTTTTAAATATACGAGTATATTACTTCTTGTTATATATAAATCTTCCTTGGTTACTCTAAAGACATTCAGTTTTCCTTATAAATATCCTGTTTCTCTGAATTTACGCAGTGATTCCAAACTTTTGGCCGGTATTATATGTATGTCGGAGGCTGATTGGAAAGGTTCTCCATCGGGCCCGCTAGGGTTTGACCGGAGACGTTCTCCACCGGATCACTCATTGTCTTCGCACGCCCGGAATTAAATGAACCGGGAAACAACGATTACCGTTAAACACTACAACCCTCGACCCGTAGCGCAACGGGGAGACACGTCAACGAGCCCACGATGCTGGCAGAATCTCCTTACACGATCTCACGTCTGACTCATTTCGCTTCCACTCGCGACGACTAGCTGTCTACCAAAATCAAACGCTCTTCACTGTAGCGCAGCCAAAAACATTCTGCCCCTCGTGGTCACGTTCAACAAGGCCCCAGCCGATCCCTTCCAGGGACCCTATTTCGCATCTCTCCTTGCGCCGCGCACGATGAGGGATGCAGGTAAACGGGAAACGTTTTATTGCCTTTTCGCTGGGCAATTACTAAGGTACGGTCAAGCATCTGACTCGCAGCCGTTCGACCGTAAACGCATAACCGAAATCTCCAAACCGTTATTTTTAACACTAAACTTAGTCCTACACGGACGTATAATTTCAAGAGATAACATAATTGTCTTTTACAATAAGCAAGCGTTACGCGTCTCTGTCAACGGGTTGCGTCGCTTCCGTCATGTCCCGACATGTATATATTGAGCAATTTTCGATCAATATCTCGAAAAAATCGCTGCGCTCTTACCGAAATAGAGAAGAAGGCAATAAATAATAATAAGTAGACTGCGGATTTTATGCATTTATGACAAAAATGGGTGTGTACATTTTAAAACAGTGGTAGTATTAAAAAGATTTATAGCCCCCAGTATGTTACTTTCACCTCAACAAGATAATATAATCAAAAGAAGAATGAAATTTTTATTTGGCTCCTGTGTCTTGCAATCAATACAAACATTTTTTTATTTTGCATGAAGATCCGCAGTTTAATAATAACTCCTTTACGAAATTTTTTAATATCAATAAATGCAAAAGTCATTTACGAAATTTCTTGAGATAGTAAGTATGTACGTACAGGGAAGAAACAGCGTATCATGCTCAGCCTAAAATAATTTTCAATACATGTTACTTTTGTATTAGATTAGTTCAGCTCAGAGGTGGGCATTATTTGGCGAAAAAATGTTAGGGATTGTTTAGTGGAAGTGAATAACGCATATAAAATATAATTTAATCTTACTCAGACATACATGACGTGAACACTTCAAGCGACCAGAGAAGAAGAAGAAGGAGAAGAAACAAGAACGCCCTTATATACTAAGACGACAGGTGTCGCTGTAAATAGAAAAAGTCATAGAACAAATAAACACAAAACGCGCGCATTACAAACGGATACAAATATAATTCCAACAAAAAAATATTTGAAATACTATTTAATATTTTAGATTTTATTTTTTGCTTAAAGAAAATACTATTTTATTTGAACAATCTGAACCTCGAAATAAAATATTTCTATTTGATCAATCTGAACCTTGAAATAAAATACTTCTACATATTTGAACAATCTGAACCTCAAAATAAAATATTTCTATTTTAACAATTTCATCCACAAAATAAAATATTTCGATTTTAATAATCTAGTCATCGTAATTTCCATTTTGGATGGCTAACAGTAGCAATTATATACTCGCTTGCGTGTTCAGAAAAATCGAATAAATCCCTAAATCGAGATTTTAAACTCAATAGTAAATGAAGATTCAAAGGTTCGCAATATCTATTGAATGCAAACCATTATTTTGAGCAATAATATTTAAAATTGAAATTGAAAATAAAGACAAAGTCCAAATATTTTCAATATTCTTAAACTAAAATACTATAATATTTTCGAAAATTACTGCATCAAATGAAATATTTTGTTTTCAAAGTTGTACACATACTTTAAAATAAATAGGATTATATTTACTATTTACTACATACTTAAAATACTATTTTCCCCAGCTCTGTGTGTGTGATTCAGCTCGACTTATTTTACATGGGTAGATTAATTATAGATAGATGGGTAGTTTTATACATAGATAGATTAGTTTTACAAACGTGTATTAGTTCAGCTCGACTTATTTTACATAGATTTTACATAGAAAATAATATTAGTATTTGCGACTAAAAAATGTTGAACAACTGTGCAAAATGCATAATAGATAGGAATATCGTCATATTTAATCGTAGTACCTACTTAACCCTTAGGATTCGAATGGTGACTCTGAGAGATGCCACTAAAAATTGCTCTACCATTATTCACAATATTGTTTACATTGTTAAATATGTATGTCAGCATCGAATCAATTACTGAACATTTAGGTAATGCACGAGGTGTTATTTTAAATCCGTAAAATTGAAAAAATCATGGGGAACGAAAATATTCTAGGTCGGAAGAAATATTTAATTTTCCAGTTAAAGTATCTTCGAGTGTAAATCTTGTATTATGAAAATTTTATTGTGGCGCAGGTTCAACGCGTAAATTTGGCGAGGTGGTCAACATGTTGAGAAATATTTTTATCCTTGTAAACTGCGATCGAAATAATGGGGAACAAGTGGATAACGATAATGATATAAGTACTAGGCGCTGATATAACTAAAGCCGTTTTTGGGTGTGTAGAGGCAGGTGGTAGCTTCCCTTCCAAGAAACGAGTAGCTATCGAGCGGTAAATGATAAGTATGTACAGTATACGCGCGTTCTTTACCGCTTGCGCTTGCCGGATTTACTTTCTTTTTGCGGTATACAACGACAGATCACCGAATTTAAATACTTTGTCCGTCCAATATTGCTTCGGGCAGGGACCCTAACTGTTATAACCAAAAAGAAAAAAACTCATGGAATACTAAGTATTTCATCGACTAAAATCGTATTGGTTACAAATAAGGATTATAAGTAACCGAAATTTTTTTCTCTTGTTGGTACACGTTATCGTTGAGAGAAATTCATTTCGATCACTTATAACAGTTATTAATGAGAGAAATTTATTTCGATTGTTCATAACAGTTATGGATACGAGAAATTTATTTCGATTGCTCATAACAATTATCGATACGAGAAATTTATTTCGATCGCTCATAACAATTATCGATGAGAGAAGTTCATTTCGATCTCTCGTAACAGTTATTGCCCTAGTAGCATTTACGGTTGACCAACGGTGGCCAACGGTTGGGAGTTTGTTAGGGAATGGTGGGACATGGTTAGTGGTTTTGCCGACAAATCCCCAACGTAGGGCCAACGAAGAAAAATTACGTCAATTTGTTGACGAATAACCAACATAGGGCCAACGACGAATACCCAACATAGGGCCAACGACGAATACCCAACGTAAAACGACGAAAAATTATGACAGTTTGACGACGAATACCCAACGTGGGGCCAACGACGAATACCCGTCGTTCAAGATATATGTAGCGTCGATCGTCATTTGGTATTTGTCGATTTTCACTATTTCATTCTTCTGTGCTGTGTCGAACTGTCGAAGTGGTCGTTCTTTGTGTCGCGTGTTTTATTTCAGTTCATTAACAAAAAATTTTGATAATGTACAAAGTGGTGGAATTTAATTCAACACCATTAATTTAATTCAATTCTGCACCATCGTTCGGTAGATCAGCCATGGATGCAGCTACGCCAAATATTGGTAAGTATACTGTTAAATTAATAGTAATGAGTGGTTTAGTTTAACAATTATTTATACCTATACTTAATTATACGTGTCACCACGTATTGTAGATACTTTCTAAAGAATGTGTGTAATTTATGCATGCATTCAATTGCAATTAACAATTTTGTTTCCTTTTGCTTTTCTTGTTGTAAGATTAATTTCTATGTCATTTTTCAGATTTTACTGATGCACAAGTGTTCGGTGGATCATCAGCCATGCAGCTACGCCAATATCTACAACTGCGAAAAACAATTGTATTTTAAGTACGTCGTTATCCGATTCTTGTTTCACCATCTTAAGCGGAGCTGTTGTAATTATCAGAACTATTGAAGAGGTGTACTATGAATGTAATATCATATTACTAATGTGCAATATGTAATGTAAGAAATCGTGCTATTGTAATATGTAATATGTATGTAATATGTACAAAATAATATTGAGATATAAAAATAAAAAACTCATAATACACTGTGACGTTGCAAGCCTGCGACGTCACTCCTCCGTTTGAGAAACGGTCAATTACCGTAACGGGAGTGGACCGGACTGGCCGGTAGTGATTACGAAAACCACCCGCGATATTGAGCACTCCTTAAGGAAGGGATTCAAATCAAAGATCGCTCCTAATGCCATCTATGGCACGCGCCGAGAGTAGCTATTGCTGTGAGCTGACGAGAAGATCCCTGGCAGGAATGCGGTGACGTAGGCAAGAATGCGCACCCGATTGGTTGGCTTGGAGGGGGGGCGCCTAGGCTCACACGCAGTTTCGACTAGAGCGTTCTATTGGCCGACGCAGTAACCCCCACTACTCGAGTCGCGTGACGAAGAGAGGGAATCAGACGTACCCTAGGGTACTCAGTGAGGGTACTCAACGGCGTAGGCACAAAATTCAGAATACTGCTGAAAAATTGTCATGACGTAAAACTTTCTTATTGTAGGATAGCGACCTGATTTGGTCAACAAGGATGCAATTTACGAATTGTGTGAATGGGTGGACTGTATGACGGAATGAGAGAGGGTGTGAAAGATGGTGTGGAGGTAACGGTAATTTTAAGCGGATGCAACTATGGGAAAGAAAGGTGAGTGATTTGGATTTACCATAAATAGACTGTATTTGCACTTAAAATATACAAGATTGTCGTGAGTTTGTAGCGCGAAAGGAATAATGAACTGTTTATGAAATAAATGAGATCGTTGAGGACTTTGACGTTTTCGAACAGCTGATTGAAGCGTTAGACAGCGAGTGAGAGAGAACGTTATTTTCCCTCTCTCTTTTATTGTCTCGACCCTTCTGGAATATTCGCCTAGCGTCATGCTTCCGGTAGAACATTCGCGAGCATTCCAGAAGGATCGAGGTTGGGCCTTGACCAATTGGGGGTCGATATTGTGCCCACGCAATTTCCGCGACGCCGCTGATTGGTTGATCACTTGGCGTGATCGGCGCGACTCGAGGTGAACATGGCGACCGAGCGCGCCATTCTCAATTCCGCCCGCCTCGACTGGTCGAATTTTCGCGAATGGTATTGAACAAGTGATCATTGATTGAGTGACCGTTACATATTGGACGTGAACGTGATATTAACAAGTGGTTGTGCTAAAGTGCGTTAATGAAGTGAGTAATTAATAACTGTAAACAGAATGACTTTACGATGCGCGACAAATGCGAGCTGCGTAGCACGAGCGTGCGTGACGTCACCGAGTGTACTTCCATTGACTCGCGGCGAGTCTCGCGCCTGCGCTGGTGAATGAACGCGTACTACGCAGTTGCACATACGAGAGAACGTGAATCGACGCGTTCATCGATCGCTCGTTTCGATCGGCAGGACGACGAGTTTGTGGATCGGCCTCATGTACTCTGAGGTTGAAGTGACTACTGTGACGACGCGAACTCTTCCATCTGCTCCGGGATGAGCTTCCTTGACTCGTGCAAGAGGCCATCGCGACGGAGGGGTCTGTTCGTCGATGATGAGGCAGAGGTTTCCCATCGTGACGTCATCCTGCACCTTGCGCCATTTGGAACGAGAGGTAAGCCCCTGCAGATATTCTCGTTTCCACCTCGCCCAGAATTGATCCCTCATCTTTGTTATGAGCTGCCATCGCGTGAGACGATTGGTTACCTCATCGAGCAACGAGGGTTCTGGAATCGCCTGCAATGCTGTACCTATAAGAAAATGGCCTGGGGTTAATGCAGTCAAATCTGACGGATCATCGGAGAGTGCAGCGAGCGGCCTTGAAGGCGAAATTCCTCTTGAGGCGCAGTCAGCAGGGTTTTTTATGCCGACGACGTGGTGCCAGTGAGCGTCAGGGACTAGCCTCTGTATGTCGGCCACCCTGTTGGCCACATAGGTCTTCCATCTGGACGGATGACCTTGAATCCAACCCAGTGCCACTGTGGAGTCGGACCAGAGGTGAATGCTCATGCCGGCCATGTTGAGTGTGGTGGCGATGTGCTGCGTCAATCGTGCAAGTAGGTGCGCTGCACATAGTTCTAGACGAGGAAGTGACACTTGTTGCAGCGGTGCCACTTTACTCTTGGCCGCTACGAGTGTTAGTGTCCACTGCAGGTCTGGTGTTTTCGTCCTCAGATACAGAACTGCTCCGTACGCTCGTTCAGAGGCATCGGCAAAACCATGGAACTCCCTCAGTTCTGGACGAGAGTTCTGAAACAGAGGGCGACTCACTTTTACCTGTTCTAGCTGCTTGAGTTCGGCGCAGAAGTTTCGCCATTCGCTGGCCAAGGTGGGTGGAAGTGGGTCATCCCAGTCAAGCCCCAGCAGCCATGTCGTCTGGATACTGATTTTGGACCGCACGGTTACTGGAGTCAACCATCCCAAGGGGTCGAACAGCTGCGCTGCTTTGGAAACCAGGCCCCTCTTGGTTAAAGGTTGAGTATCCGCTTTATGGATGAAGAACCGGAACGTGTCGTCAGCTGGTGACCATTGGAGGCCGAGTGCGGAATGAGTTGTGTCGGTCCATATTTTCGACGGCCCTTGCGTGTCTTGGTGCTGCGAGGGCTGACGTGCTGGGTCCTGGCACGACTGCTGTATGAAGTCAAGCAGCTCTGCAGCATTCGAAGCCCATTTCTGCAATGGGAAGCCACCCGCTTTGCACAATTGCAGAAGTTGACCTGCTGTTTCCTTGAGGGCTGGAATGGAATCGGCCCCTGTCAAAATGTCATCGACGTACGTGTCGTTCTGAAGTGCCCTTGCGCCGATGGGAAACCGGGTGCCTTCGTCCTCTGCCAGCTGCCGCAACGTCCTGACCGCTAAATAGGGAGCACACGACAAGCCGTAAGTGACAGTGTTCAGGCGGTACTCACTCACTTGCCGTGACTCTTCGTCCCTCCATAAGATTCGTTGAAAATCTCGGTCCTCGGGGTGGACCAGGATTTGCCGATACATTTTCGTAACGTCAGCTGTCACGACGTATAGGTGCATGCGCCACCGCAGCAGGACGTCAGCTAGGAGAGGCAGCAGGTTCGGTCCGACGTGAAGGCAATCGTTCAAGGAGTGCTGCGATCCCCCCGACCAGGAGCCATTGAATACTACTCGGAGCTTCGTAGTGGTGCTGCTGGGTTTCAAGACTCCGTGGTGCGGAAGGTAATGTACTGGCTGATCCTTCAACGCTTCGCTCGCTAACGACATGTGTTTGAGCTCTATGTACTCCTTCATGAAGCTGGAGTACAGTGTCTTGAATTGTTCGTCCTTCTTGCAGCGCTGTTCCATCCTCCTGAGTGCATGCCAGGAAGCAGTCCTCGACCCTGACGTGATGGGATCCGAACGTCGGAATGGAAGCCTGACTTGGTATCTGCCGTCAGGTGTCCGCGTGTGCGACTGAGCGTAATGGCGTTCGCACTCCCTTTCTTCAGCAGTCAGTGTCACCCGAGCGTCATGGAGCTCCTCCTCCTCCCAGAATTTCCGCACCAAAGAGCTCAGAGAGTCATCGACCACCACCTGATGCACTTTTGCGTGCATTGATGAGGCGGCATTTCCCGTACTTCCTGTTAGAATCCAGCCAAACATGGTTAGTTGACCGACCGGCTCTGAGGTAGACCCTTTTCTTACACCCTCTTTGATAATGGCTGGATACACGTCAGCCCCCAGCAGTACTTCAATAGGCCTCGATTTTTGAGGAGCGGGATCGTCCATTTTCAACCCCTTGAGATGGCTCCACGTTTTGTGTGGAGCTGTGCAGCCGTGCGTGTAGCCCGTGAGCTTCTGGAGTACGATGGCCGTGACCTTGATTTTGTCGGAGCTGGGGCTCGCAGCAATGTCCAAGTGGACTCGCCCTCGAGCCCTGGCGAGCTGCTGTCCTCCGACGCCGAAGATGTCTACGCAAGATGCAGTGCGAGCCAACTGGAGTCGTTGAGCCAGACCTTCGGTGATCATTGAGATTTCCGAACCTTGATCTATGAGGGCTCGGACCTCTTGGTGTCTGCCATAGCGATCTGCAACTTGAATAATGGCTGTTGCAAGTAACACCTTACCCTTTAGGTCCCGACAATCCAGTGTGTGGTGGGTCGTCGTCTGTCTGGATCCATCTCGAAAGGTGTCGTGGATTGACGAGTGGTGCCGTTCCCCACACGACATGCAACTTCTGGTGGATGGACAAGCTGCGAATTGGTGCCTTCCGAGACAGTTGAAGCACAAACGAGCTCTTTCCACACGACTTCGACGCTCCGCTGGAGGGAGTGCCTTGTACTCCGGGCACTGCATCAAGAAGTGGTCCTTCTTGCACATCACGCACTCCTGCTTCTGGCTCTGCTGAGCGTGATTGGCTCTGACTGATCGTGTTGCTTCCCTTGTTTTAGGTTGGCCATGACTCGTGGTGTGGCTGCTCCTTTGACCGGACTTCGTGGAGGCTGACCCTGGAGACGCCTCGATCTGCTGACGTCGCTTGATCAGGAAGTCCTTCAACGTTGCGAAGGATGGTGGATCGTTGTTGCCTGTGACTCGTTCCTCCCACTCATCTCTGGTTATGGGATCGAATAAATTCACCACAGAGTACACGAACCAGTCTTCTGTTTTGTCCACTGGCCTGCCCAATCCCTCCAGGGTATTGGCGACAGACGTGATGCTCTTCTGGATGTTGGTGATCTCCTGCACTGAGCTTTCTTTCATCTGTTGTAATGCGGCAAGTCTGTCCAGACAAGAGCGTACTAGAATTCTCTTATTTTCATACTGCTCTTTCAGGATGGTCCATGCTCGCTCGTAATTTTCATTGATGGTGGGTAGGTCTTTCACAAGGTCAGCTGCTTGACCATGGAGACTAGTCTTTAGGTAATGGAGGCAGTCGACCTTGCTGAGTTGCTTGTTCCTTTCAATGATCGAGAGGAACAGATCCTTGAAAGCCGGCCACTCTACATACTCGCCGGAGAATTCGGGCAGGTGCATCCTGGGGAGAGGAGCCGACTCAGAGCTTGCTTCCTCGTTGGATGATGCTCCTGGACTCTTCTTGGTCGAAGTTGAGCCTTCTCCGCTGTAATGCCGTGCCAGATCGAGCAGGCGTCCTCGTTGCTCCAAATACCTTTCTTCGACCCAGTCAGCAAACTCCTTCCTCACGTATTCAGAGGCCTTGATCGCGTCTCCGTGCTTGAAGGCCAAGACGTCGTGATTTCGTTGGAACTGGGACCAATTCTCCTCAAGGTTGTGCATTCTGGACTGCACATCGCCTCCTGTCATCTTGGCTTGCGAGATGGATTTTTTCAGATTCTCGACGACTCGATTTATTTTCCGCCCTAACTCACTTTGCTTGGTGATCAGCTCTTCACAGGTGAATTCCATTTTGATGCGTGAGTGGATCGCTGGGTGGACTTTTCACTGAAGAATTATTGGTTCACCACTGATTTGCACTGCGCGATGGTAAATCCGGCTCGAAGGACCAGAAATGTAGGATAGCGACCTGATTTGGTCAACAAGGATGCAATTTACGAATTGTGTGAATGGGTGGACTGTATGACGGAATGAGAGAGGGTGTGAAAGATGGTGTGGAGGTAACGGTAATTTTAAGCGGATGCAACTATGGGAAAGAAAGGTGAGTGATTTGGATTTACCATAAATAGACTGTATTTGCACTTAAAATATACAAGATTGTCGTGAGTTTGTAGCGCGAAAGGAATAATGAACTGTTTATGAAATAAATGAGATCGTTGAGGACTTTGACGTTTTCGAACAGCTGATTGAAGCGTTAGACAGCGAGTGAGAGAGAACGTTATTTTCCCTCTCTCTTTTATTGTCTCGACCCTTCTGGAATATTCACCTAGCGTCATGCTTCCGGTAGAACATTCGCGAGCATTCCAGAAGGATCGAGGTTGGGCCTTGACCAATTGGGGGTCGATATTGTGCCCACGCAATTTCCGCGACGCCGCTGATTGGTTGATCACTTGGCGTGATCGGCGCGACTCGAGGTGAACATGGCGACCGAGCGCGCCATTCTCAAACACTTATTTTCCTATTCTTATTATAAAATGTTCAAATCAGTATTGACATTAACATTCTACAGCACATATTAATAATCGTATATATATTATAAGCTCTCTCTCTCTCTCCCGCTCTCTCTCTCGCTCTCTCTCTCTCTCGCTCTCTCCACTCGCTCTCTCTCGCTCTCTCCACTCGCTCTCTCTCGCTCTCTCCACTCGCTCTCTCTCCCGCTCTCTCTCTCTCCCGCTCTCTCTCTCTCTCCCGCTCTCTCTCTCCCGCTCTCTCTCTCCCGCTCTCTCTCGCTCTCTCGCTCCCGCTCTCTCTCGCTCTCTCTCTCACCCGCTCTCACCCGCTCTCTCTCTCCCGCTCTCTCCCGCTCTCTCTCGCTCTCTCTCGCTCTCTCTCTCTCTCCCGCTCTCTCGCTCTCTGTCTCTAATGTAAAAAGCTAAAAAAAAAAGTATAAAATAAGTTACTACGACGGGACTTGAACCCGAGTCCACGGCATAGCAGTTCAGCTCGCTGCCGCTACGCCACACCATTACTTAGTAAAAGAGTGAACTATGTAAACTGACATGTTGCGTCCACAAAACTTTAATTTGCAAATATCTTGAAAATTACTGAATAGTTGCCTCTATAATGGGGTATATTCGTAATCAGGGGAACGAGATCTGTAACTCTGTAAAGTCTCAACTAAATCTGTGACGCGAAGGCTTTGTATTCTCCTTGTGTAAATTGTCACTTTTCATGACTGCAATAGGATCCTCGTATTCACGGCATTGAATATTGGCTGTAAGTCGTGAAACATCGTAGCCCTCTGTAAATACGGGAATCCTACTACTATGCGTCGTGTGACGTAGCAGCTGAAAGGGCGTGGTCACGCGGCGAGTACGGGACCGTCAGAGGTGGGGGTAGGCGGCGAGTACGGTCCGTCAGAGGTGGGGGTAGGCGGCGCTAGCTGGAGACCCCTCTTGCCTCTGTGCCCCCCCGGGGATCTTCTCGTCAGCTCACAGCAATACTTTCAGGAACGTGCCTAGGAAGCGACAACTACCGACAAGGCGCCCCGCATCGTAGGATCAGCCGACGACGAATTATTGGCCGCCAATAAAAATCATTCTGGATCCGGAGAAGTGGCAAGGGGCACCGCTGCACACGAGCTAATAAACTCGGAGGACACGATCTGGGACGAAGGAGTCGCAAGTGCAGGTCATCGGCATTTTGGTGGTCCCGCCGTCGTCTCACCCGGCTACATTCGACTCCGGCAAGGGTCGTGCGGAGGAGCGCCTCGGAGGATTAATCCTCCCCGGTCGTCAACAGGACGACCTGTTCTGATAGTTCGATCCTGCGGCTAGTCGTAGTCGCGTTGCGGGTGCGCCCATAGGAAATTTCGGTAGGACGAAAGGAGTGGGGGGATCGAGAGTCGAAGCGCTCCGTCGATGCGGCGTAGGATCACTGTCGCGCTGGTTACCGAGTGACTTGGTTGTACTTCCGCATTCCTTGCTTGTAGAATCCCGAGATCCGGCGATCTGAACCGTTGAACGCGTCGCAGGTGGTTGTTCGCGACTTCAATCTCCTGAAGTACGAGTCCCGAGACGAAGGCGAAAGTTCCGGCCTTCTAGAGGAAATCCGGCAAGCTGAATTCCAGCACGGTAAGTCGACAAAGTGATCCTCAGTCGTAATTTCGTGTTGGCTCGATAGTTAGTGCGAGGACGAAGCGAGTGCGCATCGTCCTCGAATCATTGGTGATAGCCGAGGCATTTGGGCGTCGCGCTCTGCGCTCGCGTTCTCCGTGAACGTTTTGAGCCCTCGAGAGCAGTCTCCCATTCGTTTAGTCGGAAGTCTTCCTTAAGGAGCCACGTCGGGAAAAGGATAAGTTCGGTCATTAGCGAATTCGGTAAAGTAGCGTCGATCACGCTCGGCAATCGCGCGCCGGTCCGTAGAAACTGCGCCGAACCTGTACCGTACCTTCTAGAATCGCGAAATCTCGACTAACGCGCTCCGCGATCGAACATCCATCGCAAAAGTGTACTAGGAGCGCGGGCTCCCGGGTTGCGGCCACGTGGCCGCCCACCTGTAATTTATCATTTGACACCGAATAAATTCGTTCGAGCCATAATCGTTTCGAGTTCATTTCCGACCTGTGAGACCCGTCCTGCCGCGAGGGCTGTCCCCGTTATTCCCTGTGTCCGAACTCCTGGCAGTCCGTGTCGTCGAATTCCGTTCGTGATTGCGAGAATAGTCGAAGCTCGTGTTCGAGGACGTCGATTTCGATGTCCCATTCGATTCTTCTCGCCAATTACATTTGTCCAGAGAGGACCGTGTCCGCACGGCCGCGCACGGTCCGTCCTCAGCGGCTGTAAATTCTCGGGGTTGACCGTTTCCGCCGGTCAAAAAGCCGAGCGAAGACGGGCAACGTCGCAACACATATATATATATGTATATAATTAATTGACGCTACACAAAAAATCCTCTAGTTGGCTTTAAGTATTGTAGGCTGTTGAAAATGTATAGATTCAATGCGCCCACTTGCGTCAGTTCTGTCGGGATCGTTTTTCGATGTATGTTTTCAGTCTGTGTCTAACCTCCACTATTGTCAGAACGTGTTACCTGATTGTGTTAATAAATAACGTATATATACATAGTATATGTATATATATCAAACAATGTAAAAATGTTCTTGTATTAATTAACTACGAGTGCAGTTAATAAGCTGCGCATAAAATTATTAACCTACAAAGGTTATGGGCCCAGGTACCACGTGTGATTTTTGAGGTTATAAAAAGCACGTGTCTCGTGAAAAATGGCAAACACCATAAATTCGACGCGGATCGAATTACTTGGGAAGGATAATTATGAGACATGGAGAATGCAGGTGAAAGCCCTACTATCGAAGGGAGATTTATGGCAATATGTAAGCGGAGAAAAATTAAAACCTGAGCCAGGCGGAGGAGCCGATGATGCTGCAAGAGCAGCGAGGGAAGCTTCAATACAGACATGGGTAAAAGAAGATAAAAAGGCTAAATCCGATCTAATTTTGAGTATAAGCCCTGCAGAATTAAAACAGGTAAGGGGTTGTGAAACTTCGCGAGAAGTATGGAACAGATTGGAAGCGATTTTTGCGTCGAAAGGGCCTGCGAGAAAAGCCACGTTTCTAAAACAATTGACCTTGCAACGTATGAAAGAGGGAGAAGATATCCGTGAGCACATGAAAAAGTTTTGCGACGCTGTAGACAAATTGGCAGCCATGGATATAGAAATTAATGCCGATTTACTTGCAATTATGTTATTATAGCTATAGAGTCGAGGGACAATCTTCCAGACGTGGAATCACTGAAGGTGAAAATTATAGAAGAAAGTAACGCAAGGAAGCAAAAATCAGGGGATGATTCTGGTGCAATGGTCGCATCGTGCAGCAAAAACCCAAATAAATTCATGTCGAGACTGAATACTCAGGTGAGAGAATATAAAGACTTACATAAAAATAAGTATGATATTACATGCTATAGGTGTAATAAGAAGGGACACAAGGCTCAAAACTGCTACACAAAATTGGACAAAATTAAGCATAAGGCAAATGCAATTGATGATGTATATTATGCACGCCTAAGCAGCGAAGAAGGCGGGTTGCAGATAAGCGAAAGCAGTACAGGTAGCAAGTGGTGCCTGGATAGTGGGTGTACGACTCACTTATGTAAGGACAAAGACAAATTTCAAGATATGGTTAAAATAAATAATCAGAGACTGAATCTGGCGAATAATGGATGCACTGAAGTTGAGGCGAAAGGAAATGTACATATGACCATATCGGATGGGAAAAGTGAAAGGTCAGTCAACTTACAAAATACTTTATTCGTGCCAGATTTACGAAACAATTTAATGTCAGTTGCAAAAAAAAAGGATAGAGGTAATGTTATAATTTTTAAGAAAGATGTGGCTTTAATAAAAGATTCAAATAATATAGTAAAAATGATAGCTGAACGAGTTGGAAATTTGTATTATGTAAAAGAACCTGATTGTTACGCAAATAAAATATCAGAAGAGAACAATCAGATCAACTTATGGCATGAGCGAATGGCTCATTTAAATAAAACTGATTTAATTGGAATGATAAGAAATAAGTCAGCAGTTGGACTAGATTCTGGAATGATGAATTCAAGTTTTGAAAAATGTGATATTTGTGCGTTAGGGAAACAACATGTTGAGCCCTTCCGTAACCATAGAAAACCATGTTCTACGCCAGCGCTCGGAAATTTTTACTCGCGACGGCCGAGAATCGGAGACTATGCGTCCCGCGCGTCTCGCTCCCCGGATCGGCCCTAGTGCTCGGAGCTGCTCAGGCGCGTACCATTTCATAGGCGCTATTCGTGGTGCATCATGACTCGTGTCAATAGGTTTCCTCATTACACATTGCCAATGCGTTTTTTTTAACTTCCCGATTTTATAGGGAAGTTATTGTAATGACCCCGAAAATCGAAAATCGATTTTTTAGCAGATCTTCACGTTTCATGGTCATTGCAGTCCTTTTAGACTATTTTCAGCAAAATGTTTGTATGTGTGTGTGTGTGTGTGCGTATGACGTTTCTATGTAATCAAATTTTTCGTTAACGTTTTCAGAAAAAGTAACAACGCGATCAGGATGGTGAATGATGCATTCGATGTGCCCCGCTGTAACTTAGAGCTGATTAGATTTTGGTCCATTTTGGTAAAGTAGTTTTTTAGTTTTTTTAGTTTTTTCGAAAGAAGTTCATTCAACAATGCAATTTATACGAGAGAACGGATAGTTTCCACCGAAGAAACAAACGTAATTACACAAAAAATTTTTTTTTCAATTTTTCTAAAATTTAAAAAAAAAATTTTTTTTAAATTTTTTTTTTGTACCTTACGATGATGTTTCCGCTTACAATAATCGAAAATTATCCCAATGCAAGAGTGAGTTAATCATCTCTACTCCCGAGAATACATTTCTAAAGAATATCGATGACAGTACAAAAAGAAACTAGAGGGTTATTGTTGCTCGCTCGCGAGTAGGGTTGTTTTTGCTCGCTCGCTTTGCTCGCTCGCGGATAGGACTGCTCTTGCGAAAGGGTTAGTGGTACGCATGGCTAGTAGTACCTATAGCTATTAATGTTTTTTTTTTATTTGGTGTGTGACTCTCCACGAGCCACACAAAGAACTTCCCGATTCGTTAGTTGCAGTATATTATTATCATTATTAAGTGTACGTTTTAAGAAGATTATACGTTTTCAGGGAAATTCAATAGTTTTCTACTTATCAAAATGTTTGCTATATGGCGTCGCATTAAACCAACACCGTATGCTCGTTGCTCGCTTGGTTCCTTGTTATAGCATACTAATGTTGCAAAATAAATTGTCTTAATTAGTTTTTCGCAAACGATACAACTCATCATTATCCGGGTTTGCAGTATTGATCTTGGTTTTCTTCGATACTGTTCATTTAAATTGTCCCAAAATATATATACCGCGCTCAATTTTGAAACTCTGCTCAGTGCTACATACAACATTTGTAAAGTTCGCCTTTCTGATTTTTTAAAATCCAAACATACTTTCTCGTACGTTTGTCCCTGACTTTTATGAATCGTAATCGCTTCAGCAGGAACCACTGGAAATTGACTACGTGTGATTTGATATTTTTCCTCACTCGACATATTTACTTGATTCGATATTTTTATTATTGGTGTAAAATTTTGATCAATATTTGCATCTTTCATATGTATAATCACGATAACGAGTTCTTACTTTCACTCCTACTCTGGCCAATTGAAAATCTAACCACAATATAGACGGAATTTTAGTATTTTCTTGAAAAGTCATAAATTTTAATATTCCGCATGTGTGCTCCATTAATCAATCCGTTTTCAACATCAATGTTATTAATAATTATCATATAGTTTATATTAATTTTCAATTTAATCTCAGTTAATAATTCGTTTTGAACTGATTGTTTTTTTAAAGATTGTAATATAAATTTTTTTTTGTACTTTCATCGATATTCTTTGAAAATGTATTCTCGCGAGTAAAGATGATTAACTCACTCTTGCATTGGGATAATTTTCGGTTATTGTAAGCGGAAACATCATCGTAAGGTACAAAAAAAAATTTTTTAAAAATTTTTTTGTGTAATTACGTTTGTTTCTTCGGTGGAAACACACACACACACACACACACGAACATTTTGCTGAAAATAGTCTAAAATGACTGCAATGACCATGAAACGTGAAGATCTGCTAAAAAATCGATTTTCGATTTTCGGGGTCATTACAATAACTTCCCTATAAAATCGGGAAGTTAATTTATATTACAATCTTCAAAAAAACAATCAGTTCAAAACGAATTATTATCTGAGATTAAATTGAAAATTAATATAAACTATATGATAATTATTAATAACATTGATGTTGAAAACGGATTGGTTAATAGAGCACACACACATGCGGAATATTAAAATTTAATACTTTTCAAGAAAATACTAAAATTCCGTCTATATTGTGGTTAGATTTTCAATTGGCCAGAGTAGGAGTGAAAGTAAGAACTCGTTATCGTGATTATACATATGAAAGATGCAAATATTGATCAAAATTTTACACCAATAATAAAAAATATCGAATCAAGTAAATATGTCGAGTGAGGAAAAATATCAAATCACACGTAGTCAATTTCCAGTGGTTCCTGCTGAAGCGATTACGATTCATAAAAGTCAGGGACAAACGTACGAGAAAGTATGTTTGGATTTTAAAAAATCAGAAAGGCGAACTTTACTAATGTTGTATGTAGCACTGAGCAGAGTTTCAAAATTGAGCGCGGTTTATATATTTTGGGACAATTTAAATGAACAGTATCGAAGAAAACCAAGATCAATACTGCAAACCCGGATAATGATGAGTTGTATCGTTTGCGAAAAACTAATTAAGACAATTTATTTTGCAACATTAGTATGCTATAACAAGGAACCAAGCGAGCAACGAGCATACGGTGTTGGTTTAATGCGACGCCATATAGCAAACATTTTGATAAGTAGAAAACTATTGAATTTCCCTGAAAACGTATAATCTTCTTAAAACGTACACTTAATAATGATAATAATATCCTGCAACTAACGAATCGGGAAGTTCTTTGTGTGGCTCGTGGAGAGTCACACACCAAATAAAAAAAAAACATTAATAGCTATAGGTACTACTAGCCATGCGTACCACTAACCTTTTCGCAAGAGCAGTCCTATCCGCGAGCTCGCAAAACGAGCTCGCAAAAACAACCCTACTCGCGAGCGAGCAAAGCGAGCGAGCAACAATAACCCTCTAGTTTGTTAATGGTATCCCCTGTAGGCCTACTTCACTATGTCGCACGATAATTTCGGACAACAGCTGTAGAAAATTAATTAGAAAAATAAATTCATAAGATAAATCTTAAAAATAGTTTTTACTTCTATTGTTCAAATTTTAATACCATCCGAGACAACTTGATGTTCGCGCACGTTTAAACGTGCTTGGCACATTAGTAAAATCTACGGCGCGGCGCGGCTCGGCGCGAGGTTCGAACGTAGCTGTTTGCATCGCCGCGCCGACACTTTTACATTGTAACTCATTTTAGAAAACAGCGTCATTTCATCAATCGTTTGTCATTTGTCTTTTGCCTCTTTTGTTCGAATGAGAACGTTGTTAGAGCAGTAGCCATTTGGTTATTGAAAGGTAAGGATCACGAGTTTTTGTTGGAAGTAAGTTTTGGTAAGCGCGTTTGTTTTCGGACGTATAAATTCGGACGATAGATTTTCAAGCGGTGAATCTTGTTGTACAGACAATATGCCTAAATCGCAGGCATATAAACAAAATTTTAATAAGGTCTGGGAATACTTGTTTTTCGCGCACATTGATAATCGTACGAAATGCCCCCTGTGCGGATTTGAGCCTGCGTTAGTCATGAAATTTAATCTCGAACGGCATTTTTTGAAAATTCATTCACAGTATTCGTCATATGAAGGCCGAGAAAAAATTGATTTGATAGAAGGGCTCAAATTAGTGCACATGGAATCTCGTACGAATATTCAGATTCAGGAGTATTCGTCTTCTATGAAAGCTCGCATAGCTTCTTACGCTATTTCCCATTTGATAGCGAAAAAAGGTAAACCGATCACTGATAGCGATTTCGTAAAGAAATGTTTCATTGAAGCGGTAAAAATATTTGGCAATTCTATAACGCTTGAAGAAGCTGCGAGCATCCCCCTTGTTGACAAAACTGTTAGTTCCCGGATTTCTGATATAGGCGCGTCTATGGAAGAAAAGTTAACTGCACTGTTGAGTTCGTGTCGTTATTTTTCATTATGTCTGGACGAAAGCACCGATAACCGACATACGAGTCAATTGAGTATTTTTGCTCGAATTGTACAACCTGATTTTTCGTATGTCGTGGAGCTTTTGGACTTCGTGCCTTTGCATGGCACAACGACTGGAACCGATATTTTCAATGCAGTGCAGAACACTCTTCACAAATTCCGAATTAATTTTTCTACATGTTCTGCGGTGGTAACCGATGGTGCAAAAGCCATGACAGTTGCCAAAAGAGGGCTATATGGCCAATTTAAAAGTCGCGATTTTCAATTCCCCACGTTACACTGCATTATTCATCAGGAGGCGTTATGCGGTAAACACATAAAGTTATCTTTCGCTATACGAAAGGTAACTAGAATTATCAATGCCATCAAAGGTGGCAACAAATTTTTATCACACAGAAAATTTATAAGTTTTCTGGAAACACATAACGCTGCTTATACTGATGTGTCTCGGCACTGATACTCAGTGCAGCGAAATGTTTAACTCAGTTCTTTGCTATAAGAAAAGAGATCTTCCTTTTCTTGCAAGAAAATCCTCAACTGAGCTTAGAAGAAGATTCCTCCTTCTTAACAGATGTGAGCTTCCTTTGTGAACTCTCATTTATAGTAGATTTAACGAGCCATTTAAATAGTTTAAATTTAAAATTGCAACGCCCCACCCAAACTATTTCGCAATTATGTAGCCACGTCGATTCTTTCCGTAGGCAGCTTTTACTTTTTAAAACCCATTTGCATTCTGAACCAAAAGTTTGGTTCTTCTTTCCTTCGTGCAAGTTAATTTTCGAAGAATTCGGCACTGACTGCGATTTTGATAGTCACTTACACATTCTTCATTCGGTGATCGATCAATTCGATAAGCGTTTCATCGACTTCGACTCGCTTAGGAATGATCTAATTTTCTTTGAGAATCCCCTCACTGTCCAAATTGCAGATCAAGCCCTCGATTTTCAACAAGAACTGTGCGATCTTCAGCACGACATTTCTCTGAAAACGCGGCAAGAAAAAGGAGCCGAATTCTTCAAAACACTGGAACAATCGACATACCCTATTCTTCGAAATTTCGCGATCCGAATATTCTCAATGTTCGGATCAACTTATTTATGCGAATGCTCTTTTTCAAAAATGCGCTATATTAAATCGGAACACCTCACATCCTTAAATGATTCTACGCTCGCGTCTGCGATGCGAACAATCACATCTAAACTTCCCGTAGATGTCACCAATTTGCCAAGCACGTCTAAATTTGCGCGAACATAAAGTTGCCTCGGATCGTATTAAAATTTGAATAATAGAATTAAAAACTATTTTCAAAATTTATCTTATGAATTTATTTTTCTAATTAATTTTCTACAGCTGTTGTCCGAAATTGTCGTGCGACATAGTGGAGTAGGCCTACCGGGGATACCACTAACAAAAAAAACACATTGGCAATAGTACCTCAATGGTAATGTGGAAACCTATTGACACGAGTGTCATCATGATGCACCACGAATAGCGCCTATGAAATGGTACGCGCCTGAACAGCTCCGAGCACTACGGCCGATCCGGGGAGCGAGACGCGCGGGACGCATAGTCTCTGATTCTCGGCCGTCGCGAGTAAAAATTTCCGAGCGCTGGTTTAGACCAAAAATGTTATAAACACCAGGTGTTTGTAGGTGGAAGAGAAACAATACTTTGTATATATGCGGAAACTTCATCATAAATACATTACTGGTTTAGTAATGTTGCGTAATATTCATGAATTTTTGGGGTTTCGTACCTAAGATTTACGCTTCGTTATTTAATCATGTGAATTGTTTCCAGAAGTATTCTGTGTTGTAACTTAGGTTCTCTGTCTAAGATTTTTGCATTTTCAAAATCAAATTGTCCAGGCGTGAGGACATCAAAATCGTCCACGGAGTCTCGCAATGGAGCTAGAGGTCGCGAATTTAGGCAGCATTCAATGGAGCATAGCAAAGTGCTACACTCCTTGAACGTAAAAGTTCGAGCACCGACAACCCGCCTCAGATGGTGTTTGAGGCTCTTCACTCCGGCTTCCCACAAACCTCCGAAATGCGGAGCGGAGGGGGGAATAAAATGCCAAACGATACAGTCGCTGGCGGTTCTATTTTGAAAGTCCGGATTTCGTAGGGTCGCTCGGTACATTCGACATAATTCACGGTCCGCGCCGACGAACGTGGTCCCGTTATCGGAATACATAGCGCAAGGTATTCCACGTCGAGAACAAAATCGATCAAATGCACGAATGAAAGCTGGGGTGGAATAGTCGGGTACTAGCTCAAGGTGAATTGCCTTAGTGGCTAGGCACACGAACAGAGACACATACGCTTTGCGCGAAGTAATACCGCGCCCGGACGACGCGCGGATTTGAAACGGACCTGCATAATCCACTCCACAGTGAGAAAAACATCTGGACGTAGGGGAGACGCGTGGGGTCGGAAGTTGGCCCATCAACTGAGCTGGGACAGCGGCCCGTTCGCGAACACACACTACGCAAGCATGAATAGCGCTCTTGACCAAACTGCGAGCACGGAGTATCCAGAAGGTTTGCCGCAGCGTATGTAGGGTTAATTGTAGGCCTGAGTGCAGGGCGCGTAGATGAGCATGCTCGATGATTAGCTTGACCAATGGGTGTGACGCGAGTATGATTGGGTGTTTGACACTGAATGCCACCGGAGCGTGTCGTAGACGTCCACCGACCCGAAGGATTCCGTCGTCATCGACGAACGGATCGAGAGCTAACAGCGAACTTTTTGGGGAGAGACTGCGGCGCTGACGGAGCGCATCGACTTCCGATGGGAAACAATCGCGTTGAATGCAATTGA
The DNA here is from genome assembly GCF_051020765.1 of Lasioglossum baleicum. NCBI lineage: Eukaryota > Metazoa > Arthropoda > Insecta > Hymenoptera > Halictidae > Lasioglossum > Lasioglossum baleicum. Next base: position 724,820 of record NC_134948.1, on the reverse strand, counting down.
TCCAGAAGATTCGCGCGGCGGAACAATTCTCGGCCGACAGAGTTCGGCCTGGCGTCGAGGGAGCGAGTGAACGAGAGCGGCGTTGGCGACAGGCGCGCAAGAATTTAAACAGATATCCCGTGACGCGAAGAAGTTTCGGCCACGACGAATATCTGGACGACAAGTCCCAAGGTTCGGAAGTGACTGTAGCCACGGACACCGTAGCCTTTTCCTCCCTACAGACCAAGTCGATCGGCTTAACCGACTTGGGTTCGGAAGGCCATCGTTCCTCGGATGAGCCCAGCCAGGAAGGTCCTGACCACCACAGAGAATGCGCTGCGAGCTCGCCTCCTAGTATGCCGCGTAACGCACAATCGGCCGGATTGTCTTTCGAGGGCACGTAGCGCCAAACGACGTCGGGAGCGCGAATTTGAATTTCGTGCACACGGTGGGCCACGAACGTTTTCCAACGTGACGGACTGTCGCGCAGCCATGCAAGCACGATAGTGGAGTCACCCCAGCAAAAACATGAGTGAGCGCGACCGTTTAGGGAATTCCGAACGAATTCGAGAAGGCGCGCGAGGAGCAGAGCAGCGGACAATTCTAGGCGCGGTATCGTTAGGGGGGATATGGGAGCTACCTTAGACTTGCTCGCCAAGAGAGACACGTGGACCATACCGGATTTGGAGGTGGTCTTCAAATAAACGACTGCAGCGTATGCGTGGGACGAAGCATCGCAGAAACCGTGCAGTTCGACCGGACCTGAGCTGGAGTCGAGGCCGGTCCAGCGAGGCAACGATAATGCTTTCAGCGATTCTAATCCGGTGTAAACGGAATTCCACCGTACTCGAATTTCATTTTGCAGAGCCTCATCCCAGGAGACGCGCAGACGCCAGAGATCCTGGAGGAGGATTTTGGCTGTGATTGTAACGGGGGTCACCCAGCCCAACGGACAATAAATTTTCGAAATCGCCGATAAAATCGCTCGCTTCGTTTCGGGAACGGTCGTCGGGATATTTAATTGAATTTGGAACGCGTCGTCCAACGGGTTCCACCCGATCCCGAGCACCTTGACGTGGTCATCGACGGCCAATGACCTGGTGCAGGCCAATCCATGGTCGGACGGATCAATGTCGCTAAGAAGTTCCGCGCAGTTACTCGACCACTTTCGAAGCTCGAACTTTCCGCGGCGAAGTAGCCCTACGACTTGATCGCGGCGCTCGCGGACAAGGTCGACAGAATCGCCACCAAAGAGGACATCGTCGACGTAAATCTGATCGCGAAGAATGGGCACCGCAAGAGGGAAATTTGCCCCCTCGAGTTCACGGAGGCGCTGAATGACTCGAAGCGCAATGAACGGAGCGCACGTCATGCCGTATGTGACAGTGAGCAGGACGTGGTCGATAGGGGATTTTGTAATGGCATCTAGCCAAAGAATGCGTTGAAAATTGACGTCGCGAGGATCGACCAAAATCTGTCGATACATTTTTGCGACGTCAGCACTGTAAACGTACCGGTGATGACGCCATTTCAGAATTACAGACGGCAGGTCTGTCTGTAATTTTGGGCCTGTTAGGAGCAGGTCATTGAGCGAGTGACCGTTAGAGGTCAAGCTTGATGCATTAAAGACTACGCGCAAATGTGACGTTGCGCTCCCGGGCCGAAATACAGGATGGTGGGGGATGTAGACAACCTGTGTGGCCGGTGGGAGTTCCGCGGTCACGCGTCGCATGTGGCTAAGAGCCTCGTATTCGCGCATGAAATCGCAGTATTCTCGTTCGAGTTCGGTATCTTTGCGGAATTTGTTGGTCAATGCGAATAGTATGCGTCCTGCCGAGTGCCGAGAGTGACCTATTTCAAGCGGAGGATCGCGAGTGAACGGGAGACGAACTACGAACCGTCCGTCTGGATTGCGCGAGTGAGTGGTCATAAAATGTTCTTCGCATTGTCGTTCTGTTGAAGACAACGGAGAGCATCGAGGGAGTTCTTCCACCTCCCAGAACCGACGCAACTCCGACTCCAGAGAGGAAGAGCAGTGGTGCGAGAATGCGATCGAAGAGGACCGATTCTTCCTGCACGATGAAACTTCTACACACGAAGAGGATGAGCTCGCGGTGGAGGAACCGTCGCGATCGACGGAAGAAGATGGAATGGGCCCCGAGATAACCCACCCGAAAATTTAATTCTGGGCTATCGGTTGTCCCTGACGGCCTTTACGAATCCCGTCTAGGATTACATCGCCATATAGATCTGCTCCGAGGATCATTTGAATGGACTCGGAATTTGTGGGCACCGGGTCTGCCCACTGAAGATCTTTCAGATGTTGGAACGAAGACGGATCTGCAGTGCATTGTGCGTTATAAGCGGTTAAAGTTGGCATAACCAACGCGGTTGTGACCAGCGACGGAGTAGTCGAGTGTACTGGACTCACGTGAATTTCGACAGACGATCGCACAGTTTCCACGTGGGCTCCGCCGACCGCGGAAATCCTAACATTTCTACGGGTCTTTTTTGCACGAAGCAATTGAGCTAAATTTTCCGTGACAAGTGTGACTTCGGAGCCCTGATCAAGAAGAGCTCTTATTATCGTGGTACGGCCTGACGAGAAGCACGTATTTTGAGCCTAGCTGTCGCCAAGACTACGAGCGAGGGGGGACGACGGGGAGTCATCGCAGACAACGATACAACGGTAGAGCAGCCAAGTAACGGAGGTGAAGAGCGGGGCGCGGACGGATCGACTAGGTTCGCGTGACCTTTCGAAGCGTCGTGAAGAGACGAATGGTGAGTTTGTTGACAAACGCGAATTTGAATTTGCTCGAACAATCGGACACCGCGTGTTGTTCGCTTAGGCAATTATAACATCGCGAGAGCCGGTTTACAATTTCGCGTCGCTTTTCCGGAGATTCGGCTAGGTATTGCGGACATGAACTCAGAAAATGTCGTGAATGACATAGTGGGCAAGACGTTTGCGAAAACGGAGTATTCGTCTTTCCCCTTATTATCTGATCTCCGCCGCGATTCTGAGGAAGCGCTCGGACGCTCGGACGATTGCGAGGTCGTGACGGCGTGTACGCGAGGGCATGACGTCGTCTTCGACGTCACATAATCGCAGGGTTCGACGGACATTTCATCGAGCGCACGCGCACGAGCGAATAAGAAAGTCGTTAATTCGGTAAATGATTTTGGCGTGTCGGACTGAGATGAAGCGATGCACCATGCTTTCGACGTAACTGGATCAAGTTTTCGCGATACTAAAAGAACTAACATATCCGTCCACAATTCTTCTGGAGAGCGATCCAGTTTCGACAGTGATGTGTTCGCTACGTTCGCTCGATCAATCAAAGAGTGCAGATCGGCTGCAGATTCGCGCTCAACCGCAGGTAAATCGATCAGATTCGACAAATGCATTTTAGTCAGTCGACGTTTGCTCTCGAATCGCGTAGTCAGAGTGCGCCACGCTGTCGAAAAGTTGTCGGCGGTTATCGGAATGTTTCCGAGGGCTTCGAGCGCGGGTCCTGTAAGCGACGACACTAAATAATGCACTAAATCCGTTAATTCGCGATTTGACATGATAAGCGACTTGAACCGATCTCGAAATGACTCCCATTCATTTTGGTCGCCGCCAAACGGAGCTAACGGTACGCGAGGAAGATGCGCCAGCGCGACGGAAGGCTTGAGTAGACTCGTGGAGGCGGTGTCCGGAGAATGCAATGTTGGACTCACGTGTGACCCAAGGTTATCGAGGGCATCCAGTAGAACATCCTTGGAGCTGATGTAAGTATCCTCAGTTGTCTGTAAGTGATCGTCCGCGAAATAAGGTACAGTCGGGTGGTATTCCTCAGGTACATTGGTGAGCAGCTGCACGTGGCCATCACTAAACGCAGTCCAAGCGTTTTCGAGAGAAGAGAGTCGCGCTTGAACTTTGCTGATTGTGAGGTTGGCTTTCCCGATCTTCCGAAAGTTCTCAACCGTCCGCAGGATCGTCCGTTGCAGCATGGCTTGCCGGTGGAAATCCGCCATCTTGAGAGAGCACGTGTGAACTCCGAAATTTTCCGTTTACTCCAACTTCGAATCCGGCTCGAAGGACCAATTTTATGTATCGGAAACGATCGACGATACGAACGATACGTGACGGAGGAGGCGCCGGAATCGCACAGCGCTGTGCGCGAAGTTAGAATTTCGGAATAAAGAACTTTTAACACTGAGTGAAAGTGGACTGTATTTGAATGATCAACCTGGTACAAGCGTAAAGAACCGAATGGCTCGCGGAGACTTCGGAAACAGAGCTGGATTCACGTCATCGGAATTGCGGATTGGTCCTTAAGGATCATCCGATAATTAACGATCGGTGATTGGGGAGTAGTAAGGCTATGCCGGTTCTGGATCAGGGTGGTTCCCCCCATGGTGGAGGGGGTCCCCCCTCCGCCAAGCCCCCCGGGGGTGGGGGCATTGCCCCCCTGTAATTACCCCCCCCCGTAACGTCACGAGCTGTTGCGAGGCATACCACCACATTCGCTGGAACCCCCATCACTTCCGTGACGTCACAAGCGGTTGCGATTTTTTTTTTTACTCGAACAGGATTCGAAGCCCGGTCTACCGCTTGGTAGTCCAACTCATTAGCCGCTTGGCCAACCGACGATCTCATAAACATAGCGAACATTTGGTATATATGTCAAAGAATAACTCTGGGCATGCAAATACTGAAGCGACAGCATATTTTCGTCCAAGACGCTAGTGGTGCGACAGGAAGATACTGCGAAATATTATACCGAGCGTGCGACATTTTTTTCGTTTATGACGTTATTTGACTGGTCTTTGATCGACCATTTTTATGAAATATGATACCCCTTAGGAACGAACAGGAATCTCGACGCATGCAAGAAACTGTCAGCATTTAAGATGCTATTTGGTTAACCTTGATACTGCTTAGGAATTTCACAAAACTGTGGCGACAGGAAGTCACTGCGAAATATTATACTGAGCGTGCGACATTTTTTCGTTTATGACGTTATTTGGCCGGTCTTTGATCGACCATTTTTATGAAATATGATACCCCTTAGGAACGAACAGGAATCTCGCAAAAAAACTGCAGCGTTAGCATTTTTGGTAGGAATCTTGGGACAGGAAATCACACATAAAATATCATAGTTTGGAATAAACTTTTTGATTTATTTTATTAGCATTACATCTAAGCCTAAAGCTAACAATTCGGTGTCTATTAATGAATTGCGTTCAAAATCTTCATGTTCCACAATTGCTTTTGCAAAATCATCGGTAACATTAGAAATTATCTGCATAAACTTACAATATTTTGTTTGTACAGAATATAGGTTCTCAGATAGCCATGAGTACATGTGGTCGACACAATATTCCAAATCAAACAATCTTCTCATCGTTTTCTGAGTAATCTGTATGCACTTAGTTGAAGTTGATAATTTTGCAAGCTTCACATAATCGTTTAACTGATAGAATTCCACAGTTATATCACCAACATGCACAGCATTCCCTGAGTTGGCAATGTTCCGTGGAATGTCTTCTCTCTTTCGTAGAAAATCTTTCCACGTAGCCATAGAAAATTGAATTTCATTGCTGTGATTGTCTCCTATAGCCAACTCAACATGACAGCAACCACCAATTCGAACCCCAATGTCAAGATATTTGTAGCAGGTGTAACAGACCTGTACCGTACAGGCCTGTTACTATACAGAACGTAAACCGGATCAATCTGGTTATAACCGAACCGAGATCACCCGTCGTTCATTTCTCAGAACAAACCGCCGTACCCCCGTCGTCGCGCCGAGACGGACCGCGTCGCGCCACCCCCGCGCCTAGAAGCTATCCGCGAATCACCGCACCACGCCACCACTCCCACCACTATTCGCGAGCTATAAAAGCCGCCACGGCGAGAGCTCGGCTCGCATTGATGGTACAGATCTTGACCAGGTACAAACCGTATAAGGAAACGCTCCAGTCAACATCTCCATTGTAAGTATATGCAAATGGCTTACTTAGGTTTCCCACGCTGTCGACAACGAGCTAACTTCGCCTAGCGAACACCTCAAAGCCGGCCGTGAAGATTCACCTCCTAGAGCACGGCGGGTCGCCACTCTTCCAGATATACGGTATGTTACCTGTCACATCCTGAATCCTGATCCCGAGAGCACGGCGTGTCGCCACTCTCTTCCGCAGCCACGGTGTGTCACCAGCTGAATCCTGATCCTGAGAGCACGGCGTGTCGCCACTCTCTTCCGCAGCCACGGTGTGTCACCAGCTGAAAATCCTGATCTTGAGAGCACGGCGTGTCGCCACTCTCTTCCGCAGCCACGGTGTGTCACCAGCTGAATCCTGATCCTGAGAGCACGGCGTGTCGCCACTCTCTTCAGCAGCCACGGTGTGTCACCAGCTGAAAATCCTGATCCTGAGAGCACGGCGTGTCGCTACTTTCTTCCTCGGCCACGGTGTGTCACCAGCCGAATCCTGACTCCGAGAGCACGGCGTGTCGCTACTCTCTTCCTCGGCCACGGTGTGTCACCAGCCGAATCCTGACTCCGAGAGCACGGCGTGTCGCCGCTCTTTCCCGCAGCCACGGTGTGTCACCAGCTGAATCCTGTTCACTGTCATACACCACCCCACAATGCATCTCCTGCCGAACTCTGTTCACTAGCATTAGCCGTACATTTCTGTACACCGATAAATGTTTACACCGGCAAAAAGATTCCGTTCCCGACCGATCTCGCGTCATAATCGATCTCCGAGCACCGCGATCATCGTAAACATATTTTACGCCCCGCACTCTCGCGATCGCGGTAGAATGAAACTCGCTGGCAGCGAGCGCACGTTAATCTATAATTCCACGTGTCTTTATTTCTACGCACCCCGTACCTCCTAATCCCGACTATTCTCTCCGCCGTATACGAATCCTGGCGCGGCGAGCTAATCAGCAACGGAGGGAACCCAGATCCGGATCCAGATCGAGATTTAATCAAGACCGGGAACAAGACTCGTTACACATGTATTCGTCAAGGGATATCTCCGGCCCAATATACGCACCGTGTGCGTGATACTCTGTTCCGAATTATCTGCACTGATATTAAATGAAACAATTAGGAAAGAATTTTTTTCAGTTGCAAAGAAACAATAATGCATTTTTAGCGGTTGCCGGAGTACTTACTGTGTGTGTAATTGCGGAGGATTAAACTCATTATTCTGCCGCGTTGCTCGAGAGTTGACGGTTGCGGACCACATAGTTGATACTTTGCCGATCGAACCAACAATGGCGTTTCATAGCCTCTCGCTAACCCCTCGTTCTTTCCAGTTTTTGAAAGTGCAAACATAGCAAATTCATGTGGTGGGGGGGGGGGGGCATCGCGCTAATTCTCACAGCTTTGGGACAACAGGCATGCAGAAACTGCAGTGTCAACATTTTTTTGGAGACCACAGGATGTGTGATATTTTTTTTATGAAATATGATAATCCTTAGGAATGAACAGGAATCTCGGCGCATGCAAAAAAACTGTGGCGTTACCATTTAAGATGCTATTTGGTTGACCTTGATATTTTTTTATGATACCCCTTAGGAACGAACAGGAATCTCGCAGAAATTGTAGTGTCAACATTTAAGACGCTATTTGGTTGACCTTAATACCCCTCAGCAACGAATAGGTGAAATATGATATCCCTTAGAAACGAACAGGAAACTCGCAAAAATTGTAGTGTCAGCATTTAAGACGCTATTTGGTATATGGGAAGAAATAAGCGAAGTTCTAGTAAAAAAAAATTGTTAAATAATACATTTTATTCAAAAACATGGTTCTTGTCGATCAGTATATAATTTACACAGTTTCAATACATTTTCCATGGCACATACGCCAGTATGGAATGCACATCTATGCAATCCCTTTTGCATTAACGATAATCTTGGCACATCCTCCAGATCCACATCAAGAGCTTCTATTCCAGTTAATTTCCATAACCATTTTTTCTTTTCCAAACCCCTGACAATGACCTGCTGCGTATTTTCCAGAGCCAGTTTCAAACAACTTCCGGCTGTTTTGTATGGAACATATCCATCTGCCCAACCTATTCCATGATGTTTGTGCGTTAACCATCGAACCTGACGTGCTTCAGTAGCAGTTAATCGATGGAATTCAAATGGTGGCTTGAATATCCAGTGCAATAGTTTATTTCCATCTTGTAAAATGGCTGCTTCTTTTACAAGGAAATCGTTTGGCCCCGACTTGAAACCTTGTAGATCGACGAACGTTACATGGGTCATCATGCACCCACCGCTTGTTAAAGTATTCTGCGCACGACATTGGTCAACGGGCTGTACTCGACTATACGATCGTGTATGATTAAAAAGTAAGCAGCTGTATTCACAGGCACATTATCTCTGCACTCGAAATCTATGCGCACATCAATGGTTGCACTTTTGACAGACTCGTTTTGACGAGAGCAGTCTATGACCACAAATGGACCCTGTGATAAGAACTGTAATTCATCCAATAGCGGCTCACTGGATCGATTACCATAATATGAGTTTTGAAATCTTGTGTACATGTCATAAAGTATCGCATACTTATTCTTTTCAAAGTCCAAGTTTAGGTCGTCGTATGGGTACGATTCGGAATTGAGGTACAACCGTATGTTTAACAGTTTACAATCGTCGAATTGATTAGCACTCTTCTGCAATTGATTCTTCCTATCGTTCTGCAATGCGAATATGATGAAACGGGGTTTCTCCAATTGTGTTACAGTCTTTATCGCCCACGTATGCTTCGTAGTTGTTTGCAAATGTGGATATTCGTATAGATCCCAAGAGCGAAAACTCATAGGTATCATTTGTCCTCTCTCGAGAATACGTAGTAATGACAATTTGGTTACTTCTTCCAGACTTATGTGTGGCATACGCCACTGGACTTTGAATAATTCGATTTTAGGTCTTAAAGTACTAGAACCATTCAACGCGTTTAGATCGTTTCGTGATCGAATTAAGACCAACTCTTGACGCACGTTAACGGTAATCTTGTTATAATCTTCACCGAAGCCAAATAGCATATTGAATGGTATGCAGAAATTGAAATCTGTGCCATCCAGTTTACGATGCCAGCCTGCGGTGGCCAATGCTTTACTTTTTCCAGGAGAGATGGATACATGTGTTTTTAACGAGGTCGTTATTCCAGGATTTCTACAGCGGTCTATTTCAACTCCATTCAGTTCATATCGAATTTCATCAAACATGAAAGCAGCACAATTGGTATCGAGAATAACATTGTTGCTTGTTCCTTGAGGTGGAGCCTTTGCTAAAATGATTTTTCCTTCAATGTACAAGAAACTCTCACACGGTAGCGTATACAGATCCTGCTGATGTATCGGTATCCTTATTTCATCACTATTTCCGAGAGTAGTATTTGCATAGGGATTATATGTGTGCACTTCTATCTTAGTTATACGATTATCAGAGGTTGGCGTATTGCCAATGGCCAAAATGTCGGACATTATTGCTTTACAATAAATCCCAACGATTGTAGAAAACGTATGTTCTGCAAGCTCAGGTTCTTCTTCCTCGACGATGGTGCTGTGTGATAATTTGTTCGACTTACTGTGTCGATGAACCTATTTTTTGTAGCGGCTGCGATTAGAGGTTCGTCCGTTTTGTTATACACAAGCATAATACAGCACTTATTCGTAGATGCGTGGATCTCGCCGTTTTACATGCAGTCTAACCGTGATTTCTTCTCCACGAAAATCAATCAGACGATTGTTTTGGTCCACCAGACGTATTTCTAAATCATCTATTCTTCGCACGACGATCGGAAGATAAATGATTCGAGGTGGAGTTTCTGAGATCTTATATCCAGGAGGAACCCTAGGTGAAAATTCATGAATAATGTGTACGGGTTTATCATTACTATATGATCCAGCTGTTATGCTACATTCCACTCTAATCACGTTGATGCTTATAATATTCACAGAAGCGTCAGACTCATACCACATTTTAGATGGAAGTATACGGTTTGTAGAAAATCCAAGTAGTGATCCTATGTTATTGGGTTTTTCAAAATTAATCTTATAGGAACAGTATATTTCACTCTTCATCGTATTATTGTTAGCACGTATGATGAGAGGGTATTCGTCGTTGTTCCCCGAATCATGTCTGGTGGGATATCGTCGCAATATTTCCCGTTTCAGGTACTTATTAATTGCATCCAGTTCGTAGGATCCTTCGGGAATTACAATTTCTTCATCATTTTCTTCGAAATAAAATTTATTATTGCGAACATCGACATTCGGTATCGTGTTAAACGTTTCAAAATCCACGAGGCCCAATTCATATTCATGACTGCTCAAATCTATCGAGGGAAAGTACTGAACTGCGAGCGTACTGCTCTTACCCGTTAACGTTAGTGTCAACGACGAAGGTGTCATGTTTATACTAAAGGTTTAAAGCACATAATGAAATTGTATGTATCGATAATGTGCATTTATAATGACTTTTCCTCAAGAAATTTTACACACAGTTGCCCGCATATGGTTTGATTGAAATTTTGAAAACGTGCATGATTGTAAGTAATTTTTGCTGAGGATCCGAAGTATGCAATAAGTTCCGCAGGTGGTCGTAGATTACCAAAACTATCAAAGTATTTTACATTATGATTGTGTTTCACGTATGCGACCCAATGTGTACCGGGACCGATGCTTTCATCCAAGTTTACTATACCACTCTCATTTACATTTGCTCTTGACGGAAGACTATCGCGCATGTAGACTCCGCGAAAATGTAGTATATTTTTCCTTCCTATATCCTCAAGCCGCCCATTTGTCATTGGTTGTATCCCTAGTTTTTCATAGAGTGATTTTTTTTTTGTTTTTTTTTTCTTTAAACCGGTACCCTTCTTATAAGGTGTGAGATAAAGTCCATGACCTTCTATAGCATGATTATGACGCTGCATTTCCTCCAACTGTTTTCGTGCAGCCTTAGCGTCATTCACAACCTTCGCGATGCCGGCAGCACCACCAGTTAACGACCCTATAGCAGCCAATGCAGGTAAGAGGAACGGGAGGAAACCGCCCCGCTTTGCTATAGGTAGAGTTCGCCTCTTCTTACCACCGTTACCAGTGTTCTTTTTTTTCTTGATCCCCATCCCAAGCATCGTCTTAGCTTTCATCGCAGCCCAAACAGTTGACGCAGCTATCTTCTCACCTAACGTAGCGTCCTTCGCAAATATGCGACGATGTGCTCGATCAGCTAAAATGTGATCTACCTTGTGACGATTCGTCAAATCTTTGTTACGAGAGTATGTGATGTCGTGTTCTCTACAGGCCGAGTCTAATGGATTTATACCGCGATCACCGCGAGCCAAGCGTTTGCGCAACCGTGTGCCAGGTTCACAAAATTGATATCCAGACATATGTAACTCAAACGGCAATTTATTTATCAGGGTATTTAGAAGTCCTGCTCCACGTCGGCGTATGCATGAGTAACAATCTTTTTTCATATGTTATCTATGGATGAGCATATGTATGTGTTACAAGTATGGAAGTCATTTCTAGACTGATTGATATCTCTGGGCAACGTTTGTATAAATATTCCCCATACCCACACTTATCTGTTATTATTACAACAGTCGCGATGCAGATCATTAGGCAACCTGTGAAAATTCGAGTAATCTCAGACAGAAAGTTTGATCATACTACCAAAAATGTTCTACAACATGGACCGTTATTACCTAACACTGTACGCGGTATAGTGTGCGGTCCTTCCAATTGCGGGAAGACTAATGTAGTCATTAGCATGTTGGAAAGTCCCAACGGTATGCGATTTGAGAACGTATACGTATATTCAAAGTCGTTGCAACAGCCAAAATATCAGTATTTGGAAAAGCTGCTCTCATCCGTAGAAAATATTGGCTACTTTCCTTTTTCACACAATACCGATGTCGTTCCACCTAACGAAGCTCTACCGAATTCTATATTTATATTTGATGATGTAGCATGTGACAAGCAAGATGTGATTAGAGAGTACTTTTCCATGGGTCGACATTCAAAAGTGGACAGTCTGTATCTTTGTCAATCATATGCAAGAATTCCAAAGCACCTGATTCGCGATAATACCAATCTCCTACTACTATTCAAACAGGATAGTATGAATTTGCGCCATGTGTATAATGATCATGTAAATACCGATATGACGTTTGGACAATTTAACGAACTGTGTGCAAAATGTTGGCAGCAAAACTATGGATTTGTCGTTATAGACAAGGATAGTCCTATGCACAGAGGTCGTTATCGACATGGATTTAATGACTATGTCATAGTATAATGGTATCATTTGGCCACAAACCCGCGTTGTGAACGGAACATTGAACAGTTGTCGAACGGTGTATCGAACAGGTGTCGAACGGTGTATTAAACGGGTTGTCGAACGTACACGTTCGACGTTGAACGGCATCAAACGGCTATTGAACGGGTGTCGAACAGGTGTTGAACGGATTGTCGAACGTACACGTTCGATGTTGAACGGCTGAACGGCTATTGAACGATATTGAAAACGCTTCCAATTGAACATGGGGCAAAATTCTGCTGAACAAAAACAGGAAAAGAGGAAAAAAGAAGTGTTAACGAAAGAGATTGCCAATACGAGTGAAGCTATACGAAAAAAATATTTGGCAATAAAAGCTGGAAAAATGGATACCGATGCGGTGTTGGAACATAGCTTGCAACCTGTGATAAGACCCCTGAAAGAATTGATTGAAAACACAAAACCGATTCCCAATCCAATTCTTCAAGAGACATCTTCGGAGCCAACATCCTCATTGTATCAGCAGCAATCACCTGTCTTTAATGCTACACCTGGATATCATGGAGAACCATCTTCAACATCACCTATGCCTAACGCTGCACCCCAATATTGTGGATTGAAGCCGCCTGTGCTAAACGCTACACCTCGGTATCGCGGATTGAAAAGAGTACGTGCGGAAACACCTTTAAGACCAACACCTCATCGATTACCGAAACGACTTTGTCCAGATTCCGAACCTCCTGCAGAAGAAGTATGGACAAGCGAAACAGAACCACTTGACCAAAATTTTCTCGAAACGACAATGCGTGAGATTGTGGAGAATCCTGAACAGCATGAAGAAGCCACTACACATTTGACTCAGAATCTCGGACCGCTGTCACAGGAATATTTGAACTTCTTTTTCACAGATAAGAAAAAACAGCTTGACCATGTGTATGGTGTGTACTATGATAAAAATGCAATGATGCTTGGGGATAAGAATTTCGACGTAGACATGGAAGATAATATAATTATCAATAGTGTAAAATACAAAGGAACACCTGGTCTTTTCGAACTAATTTTCAAAAGAATCACCGACGATACGATATACACCGATGCAGACAAACAGAAATATAAGAGTATTCTGTTGACAACAAATACGCACAGGCGCAACCATAATGCTGCAAATCCCCTATTGAGTAACAGAGGATACAAGTATAAACATATAATTGCACCGCTGCTTGAAATACGCCGTCGCACTGGAAGAGGGTGTGCCTCCAAGTTATTTTTGATGAATACATTACCGGAGAACATGGCGACATTACCGGAGAACATGGCGGTTACCGATAATGTGATTGATTATGTACATTGGGATCATCCGAATGAATTAGTGGATAGAATAAGATTACTGGTGTCATCGCGAGCTGCTGGGCATACCGGACATGATAATGAAATTGTTTCAATAATCGAGGAGCTCCGAGAAGCGGGTTTGATTATAAATTAAAGACCGTTCTGATCATGTTCATCAGTACCTTTTCATGATGCCTATCAACAAGTTCGGTGCTATGCTCCGAAACGAGTCAAATAAAGATGGTGAAACATGCAAGAATTACGTGCGATCGAGCGCGCTTTGCCTCGATGGCGATGCTTTCGACGCGAGAGATCGAAAGATAAGACGTTTAGCAAGCCCGACGAATGATGCCGATGCTGTGAATAAGGTATACATGGACAAAAAAATGACACATATTTTGAAAGCATGTGATGCCAAGAGTTCCAAGCTGCGGGAAGAAATACTAACCAAACTCAAATTCTTACGTGAACACATACTCGAGATGATGCATGATACAATTGTAAGAATGACATCATTGAACAGAAATGAGGGACCAATTTTTTCTGAAAGCTTTGAAAGAAATAATGGTTAAAGTTCATACATTACGTCGAATGATATAAATATATTTACATATTTTGAAAGATGTCAGTTTCCAGCGAGAATGCATTCGCAAGATACCAATCGCAATGTCAATGTAAAGTTCATGGATCGGATCATGCGTTTATTTTTATGCATTTTAAATTTCTTTTGTTTAATCCTAAATCCTGAACATGAGCAAAGAGAAGACGCAATTAGTGGAAGAACTGCATGCCCCCGCCAGACGGATTTTTCCACGACGTTGAGTTTTAGTCCATGGGTGTTAGACACGATCTGCAGTCTTTTCAAGATTCAGCGTCGCGCGAACCCCCCCTCGTCGTCCCGACAGTAACGCGGCGAATAGATACCTCGAAGCGAGCTCCCATGTATGTATGTACGGTGGGGGTACCCACCGATTCCTGTAAATAGGACCCCCAGCCGTAATATCGGTGTGTTCCTTGTAAACTCCTCTGCGAGTACAACGCGAATATCCACGAGCTAGCGCCTTTCGAAAGACGCCGTTACTTCTCCTCTGAGAGAATTCTTCTAAATTTTGTCTCTCCACTGCGAGAACCTTCGTTTTGTTGACTATAGCTATACCTAAGCACCATAGCTAATAAATGTTCTTAGTGAATAGTGAAACGCGATTGACCTGAGTGAGAATTATTTCAACGCCCTAAGTTCGACCATTTCTACCGTCTTTCTTTGAACGCGACTCCAGAATTTGTAGTTCACGGACTCTCAATCTCGGCAAGGGTCGGTGTAACAATTTGGTCCTTCGAGCCGGATCGCGGAAAAGGCCAGTGATTATTCGGAATCGGTTGAACAGTTGAAACCAAACCGTCGTTTTCAAACGCGTGTGTCGTGTGTCGTGACTTTCAAACCGTCAACAGTTTTGAAAATGAACACCAGCGTCACGGAGACCTTCGAGGCGGTCCTTGAGCGCCAAACACAAGCGTTCAAGCAGCTGACAAAAATACTGACGTACACCAAACAGAAAGGGGTCGACAATTTCACGGTGGAGTATTTGGACACCAGGCTGTCGATGTATCAGGAGACCTGGGCCCAAATTACCTCCGACCACGGCTACCTCCAGGCGTACCGAAAGGCGGACAGATCGAAGGATGACCTCCCCTACTTCATGGACAACACGATGGACAGGATGGAGGACGCGTACCTCGAGGGCTGGGCCTACCTCCGGGAGCAGATGGCTCGTCTGCCCACCCCCATCTTACCCCCTGCGGCAAGTCCCACCACGGCGTTCCCAGTACCTCCGGTAAACCGTTCCTCCACCGCGTCGGAGATTCCGACCTTCGAGGTCAATTCGCACCGAGCGTCCACTGTCGCGGCTCAGAATATAGGAACGAAGCCTCCGTCTCCGGAGTCTTCTACCTCCTCCGCGGCTCCTCCATTCGAGGTCAGTACGGTCCTTGAGCAAACCCTCGCGGCTCCGAATTTACAAAAGACGCCCCCGTCTCCGTCTTCTACCTGTTCCGCGGCTCGGTCCTCCGAGGTCAGTTCGCACCATGCGTCCACCCTCGCGACCCCGCGCTCAGAAACAGCGCCTCCGTCTCCGGAATCATCTAGTTCTTCTTCGGTGCAGACTTCCGAGGTCAATTTGCACCTCGCACTCACCCTCGCGGCTCCGAGTTCAGGATTCCTGCTGACCAACGCGTGGGTGCCTCTCACCTTTACGTATATGCCGACGCGCATCCACGACGTACGAGCTTCAGCTCATTTGTCGGAGTTCGTGCAACTCCTCCCAACGTGCATGCAGACGCGCATGCCCGGCTTACGAGGTTCCTCTCCTTCCTCGCAGTTCTTGCAACTCCTTCTTCGAGCTCTCGCTCATCTTTCGGAGTTCTGGCAACTCGTTTCCACGTGCATGCCGACGAGCATGTACGACGTTCGAGCTCCCGCTCGTTTCTTTGATTTCTCGCAACTCCTTTCCACGTACATGCCTCAGCGCATGCACGAATTTCGAGCTCTCGCTCACACCCCGGAGTTCTTGCAACTCCTCTCAATGTGCATACCGACGCGCATGCACAACATTCGAGCTATCGCTCACATCTTCTCACAAATCGCTTCAACGTGCACGCCGAAGCACGTTCGAGTTCTCGCTCGTCTCAATGAGTGAACGCCACTCTTCTTCATTTGCATGCCGGAGCGCAAAGCTCGGCGTCTCAGGTCCACCGGGCAACCCATTGTTCAGACGACCATCTTCGTTTGGGTCATCTCTGACTCCCTGTCAATCCACACGCTTGTGCGCTCGTGCGCCTTCGCTCTCGCGCTCCTGTGTGGGAGAAGCTCGCCAAGAGCATTTGCGCCTCCGATTTCACGCCGACAAGCCTCCGCGCTGAATCTCGGGCCTTCGCTCTTGCGCCCTAGTGCTTCCGCTTGTGCGCTCGTGCGTCTGTGCCCCCTCGCTCTTGCGCTGTCGCGCGGTCAGAGCTTCACTCGTGCGCTATCGTGCCTGCGCCCGTACACTCTCTGGCCTCCGCCCTTGCGCCTCCGCGCTTACATTCTCCGTTCGCACGCTCATACGTTCTTGCGCCCACACCCGTGCGCTTTCGGGCTTAGGCTCTTGCGCCCTCGCGTCTCCGCTTGTGCGCGCGTGCGCCTTCGCTCTCGCGCTCCTGCGCTACTGTATCTCCCGCCGCTGAGCGTGCACCCTCGGGCCTCCGTGCATGCACTCTCGGGCCGCCGCTCGTGCGCTCTTGCGCATACGTTCGTGCGCTGTTGCGCCTTCGCTGTCGCGCAATCGCCCTCGCGCCTCCACTTGTGCGATTTTGCGCTTCCGCACGTGTGTTCTCGTGCTTTCGCTGTCGCGCCTCCGCTTGTGCCATCTTGCGCCCACGCTCATCCACTCCCACACCAGCTTGTGCGCTCGTGCGTCTGCGCTCTCACGCTCTTGCGCTATCGCGATGTCAGAGCTTCACTCGTGCGCGTTCGGGCCTGCGCTCGTACACTCTCGGAACTCCGCACCTTGCGCCCTCGCGCCTACGCGCTTGCATTTTCGGGCCTCAGCTCGTGTGCTCTCGTACTTCCGCTTTCATACTCTCGTGTCTCCGTTTGTGCGGTGTTGCGCCTTCGCTGTCGCGCAATTGCTCTCGCGCCTTCGCTTGCGCGATCTTCGCCGCCGCTCGTGCGCTCTTACGCCTCCGCCTGTCCGTACTCGCGCTCGTGCGCCCCGTTCGTGCGCTGTCGCGACTTCGTTCTTGCGCCGGCTCGCGTGCGCTCTCGCGATTCCACTCTCGCGCCTCCGCTTGTGCGATCTTGCTCTTACGCACGTGCATCCTCGCACCTTCGCTCTCGTGCTCGTGCGCCTCCGTTTGTGCTCTCTTTCGCCTTCGCTGTCGCGCAATCGCTCTCGTGCCTCCGTTTGTGCGATCTTGCGCCTCCGCTTGTGCACTCTCGTGCGCTGTCGCGCCTTCGATTCGCGCGCTACCATCTCGCCAGAAAATACAACCAACGTCACGACCTTTCGCTGACGAAACAATCGCGGCCGGCCGTCGGCCCAGGTGTCACCCAGTCGCGAATTGTATTGTATATAGTTAGCATGTAAGGTATGGTGTATGACGATCTATGGCAAGCCGATCTCGTAGATATGCAGCCTCACCCACGCATAAATGGTGGTAATAAGTAGATATTAACCGTTATCGATGTGTTATCCAAATATGCATGGGGCGTACCGCTTAAGACTAAAAGTGGGGGCGAGGTAGCTGCAGCGTTCAGAATGATATTTCGAAATCGATGTCCGAAAAATTTACAAACCGATCAGGGAAAGGAATTTTACAACAGTGAGATGCATAAACTTTTGACGAAACATGGCATTAATCGTTATTCTACATATTCGGTTATGAAAGCTTCCATCGTAGAACGGTTCAATCGGACATTGAAGAATAGCATGTGGAAAGAGTTTACACTTAATGGAACCTATAAATGGATCAATGTGCTACCTCATCTAGTTGCAAAGTACAATGCACAAAAGCATAGAACTATTGGAATGCGACCGTGTGATGTCACCCCTACCATTTCCAACAGACTCTTATACACAGCGTATAACAACATAAAGATTGCTGCACCGGCGAAATTCAACGTGGGGCAGTCTGTACGCATCAGCAAATTTAAGACCATTTTCGATAAAGGTTACACACCAAATTGGACCACTGAGGTGTTTGAGATAGTCAAGGTACAAGCAACTAATCCGGTAACTTATCTACTGCAAGATTCCTGTGGAAACCCCGTTGCTGGAGGATTCTATGAACACGAATTGCATCACGTTGCCAATCCAGATGTACACCTAGTGGAGACAGTGTTGCGTAGAAAAGGAAATAAGGTGTATGTAAAATGGTTAGGATTGAGTAATGTAAATAATTCATGGATAAATAAAGACAATGTATTATAAACATTTATTATGAACATTTATTATAAACAATTTAACCTGTTTAATGAAAAAAAAAATATAATCTTCTATTTACATTGAATATAGACAATTTTATATTTATTATGAACATTTATTATGAACATTTATAAACAATTTAACCTATTTAATGAAAAAAAATATATATTGTAACGAAGTCTCTATTTCGCTAAATAAATGAACACACTTTCAATAACCGTAATACGCTACTTTTCGGAGGAAGGCAACTTATCTCTGGCTAAATCGCTTTTATCGCCTTTGACGTCTGCCACGTCCGCTCTCTCTCGTGTTTGTCTTTCGACTCTCTTTCGTTCCAGCGTCGTTTTCCTAACGACGCTGTAACCAACCTGAATCTTCCAACAATTTTTTACAACGGGTATACCGACAGACGCGTAACATTAGTATGCCGGTAGACCCGTAACACTTCCCCCTCCTCCGAAAAAAACGAACTTTATTAAAAAAAAAAAAATGACCTGTGATTTTGTAGGAGCAAAAATAATGAAACAAACAACGTGGACCCTCCAAAATCACCAACTAACCCGGCATTTGCCCGACGCTCCAGGGAAAACCACGGCTTAAAAACCTGGAGTGGTTAGCGGCCGAAATACAACAATATCAATTAACAATTAGTAACTTCAAAATAACAACAATATTATAATTCTAATGTATGCGGTCTTCAATTTCTCCCTCCACAACTTGCTTTTCCTTTTCTTTTCTTGTACTCCTGTAAATTAGTGGGCCAGCGATTCCTAGCAAACCAGGAATAACGTTAGCATCTTCGAAAACTAAGGCTTATTATTGATTTTTTTAATAATAATTTCTACTACTACTACTTATCATTGAACTTTGCAAGTCTATTAACATGCACTACTTTAAATTTCTGTTTATTCTTCTTAATCCTATAGACAACATCACTCAATTTTGTGTTAATAACATACTTCCCTTTTACTCTGAGAGGCTGATATAACCATACCAAATCCCCTTCCCGAAAAGATTTCTCCACTACTTTAGAATCATATTGCTGTTTCATTTTAAACGAAGAAATTTCTTGTTGCTTTCTAACGAATTTGTGAATAGTATCCATTTTATCTCTCAAATCTAAATTGAAATCACAATACAAAACATTCTTAATTGGAAGACTTCCGCGCAACAAATCCAATGGCAAACAAATTTCTCGACCGTATAACATCATTGATGGCCTTAATTTTAAACTTTCATGCTGAGCAGACCAATACGCAAGAAGAAAAAGAGGGACTAACTCGTCCCAATCCCTTTGATGCTTAGACACTGTAACAAACCTGCACTAAGCAAGCTTGTTACGAACAGCTGATCCCCGAAAGAACCCGAGGTTCCCCGAGACCCACCGATCCACACCGGCGTAAACAACACTCCTCCGAAACTCCTTGAGCAAAGTGTCATCCACCCAAAGACCAAAACACATGAAAAACCATAGAACACACCTTATCTCACCACCAACCCTCACCTCCAAACAGTACATTTTGGGGAGTATAAAAGGCCTCCGAAATATGCCAAATTATCGCAGTCCTGCTTAGGCGACCTAAGCATCCACCACGCACCAGGTACCCGATCCTCCGACGACGACGTCGTAACCAGTCCGCCGTAAAGTACCGCTCCTTCAACGAGACGTTGAAACCAGCCCGCCGGAATCCCCAGCTATCGTTCCCTCGACGAAGACGTCGACGCCTGCACCGACGACCTCCAGTAATACCGTTCCCTCAACGAAGACGTCGACACCTGTACCGACTACCTCCAGTAGTACCGTTCCCTCGACGAAGACGTCGACGCCTGTACCGACTACCTCCAGTAGTACCGTTCTCTCGACGAAGACGTCGACGCCTGTACCGACTACCTCCAGTAGTACCGTTCTCTCGACGAAGACGTCGACGCCTGTACCGACTACCTCCAGTAGTACCGTTCCCGTGGCGAGACGTCACCTCCTGCACCGAACCCCACTGCCACCGTTCCTGTGACGAGACGTCACCTCCTGCACCCCGAACCACACTGTCACCGTTCCCGTGACGAGACGTCACCTCCTGCGCCGAACCCCGTTGAGACCGTTCCTGTGACGAGACGTCACCTCCTGCACCCCGAACCGCCCTGGCCCCGTTCCCGCGACGAGACGTCACCTCCTGCACCGAACCCCGTTGAGACCGTTCCCGTGACGAGACGCCATCTCCTGTAGGGACCTTTGACGCTGTTCCTGTGACGAGACGTTTGACACTGTTCCTGTGACGAGACGTCACCGAACCACCGTTGACACCGTTCCCGTGACGAGACGTCACCGCCTACGCTGAACCTCCCCTAACATCGATCCTCCGGCGAGACGCCGTACCCTGCACCAAATCAAGCTCCGACTACCGCTCCACGACGATCCTGCGATCATCACTCATCATCACCGTCGTTACGAGGTGGCGAGCATCGCCTTATGACTAAAACGTCGTCTTGTTTATTTCGTACCCTTGCACCACGTCTTCCCGCTCCGACTCTCGCGACGCGAACCCCGGCACGGCGATCTATTCCCGCATTAAAGAGACCCCGGTCTGAATAACCGATCCCGCGAGAAATCGGCCCCGTTACAAACTGTTTGTTACCCCGTTACTGTGCGGTCTGTTCGGGCGCCATGTAACGGGGCCGCTTTCTCGCGTGTTATCGGTTCGTTCTACCCGGGGTTTCCTTAGTGCGGGAATAGCTCGCCGTGCCGGGGTTCGCGTAGTGCGGCCGGAGCGGGAAGACGTGGTGGAAAGGTATGAAATAAACAAGACGATGTTTCCGTGATAAAGCTAAGCTCGCCACCTCGTCATTACGGTGAGAACGTGTGGTGATCGCAGGATCGCCGTGGAGAGGCGGACGGTGGGGTCGACTTGGTGCCGGAGGACCAGTGTGTTAAAGGGTTTCAGCGTAGGAGGTGACGTCTCGTCACGGGAGCGGTGTCCGCGGTGGTTCGGTGACGTCTCGCCACAGGACCGGCCCTAATGGGGCTTGGTGCAGGAAGTGACGTCCGGACGGGCGACAGTGTATGTCGGTACGGGGCGACGTCTCGTCACGGGAGCAGTGCTCGACGGGGTTCGGTGCCAGAGGGTGACGTCTCGCCACAGGAACGGTGTTTGCACGGGGGTTTGGTGCGCGGGGTGACGTCTCGTCACAGGAACGGTGTTTGAACGAGGGTTCGATGCAAGGGGGTGACGTCTCGTCGCAGGAACGGTGTTTGAACGGGGGTTCGGTGCGAGGGGTGACGTCTCGTCACAGGAACGGTGCTTGAACGGGGGTTCGGTGCGAAGGGGTGACGTCTCGTCACGGGAGCGGTGTCGACGGGGTTCGGTGCAAGGGGGGGTGACGTCTCGTCACAGGAACGGTGGCAGTGAGGGTTGGTGCGGGGGGGGGCGACGTCTCGTCGCAGGAATGGTGCTAGCGGGGTGCGGTGCAGGAGGTGATGTCTCGTCA
The DNA here is from genome assembly GCF_051020765.1 of Lasioglossum baleicum. Classification (NCBI taxonomy): domain Eukaryota; kingdom Metazoa; phylum Arthropoda; class Insecta; order Hymenoptera; family Halictidae; genus Lasioglossum; species Lasioglossum baleicum. Next base: position 702,770 of record NC_134948.1, on the reverse strand, counting down.
CAGGAACGGTGACAGGGGTTCGGTGTTTGCGGTAGGTGACGTTTCGGCACAGGAGCGGGTGTCAGGGGTCGACGTCTTCGTCGAGGGAACGGTGCTACTGGAGGCAGTCGGTACTGGTGTCGACGTCTTCGTCGAGGGAACGGTGTTGCAGGAGATACTTGGTATCGTGATCGACGTCTTCGTTGCGGGAACGGTGTCTTACGTGTTGTGCGGGAACGGTGTCTTACGTGTTGTGCAGGAACGGGAGATTTCCGGCGGGCTGGTCTCAACGTATCGTTGTAGGAGCGGTATTTTTCCGGCGGACTGGTTACGACGTCGTCGTCGAGGGATCGGGTACCTGGTGCGCGGTAGATGCTTAGGTCGCCTAAGCAGGACTGCGATAATTTGGCATATTTCGGAGGCCTTTTATACTCCCCAAAATGTACTGTTTGGAGGTGAGGGTTGGTGGTGAGGTAAGGTGTGTTCTATGGTTTTTCATGTGTTTTGGTCTTTGGGTGGATGACACTTTGCTCAAGGAGTTTCGGAGGAGTGTTGTTTACGCCGGTGTGGATCGGTGGGTCTCGGGGAACCTCGGGTTCTTTCGGGGATCAGCTGTTCGTAACAAGCTTGCTTAGTGCAGGTTTGTTACACCCCCCTCTTTCTTCGGGTGAGCGAGCTAGCGAGACTCTTTATTTAAGTATAGCTGTAGTACAAAATGTCCTCCTTATTTACAGGTGTATGTATTATCTATTTTTGTATTATTTTGGGGTGGGTATTGTGGGGCAGTGGTGATGGGTTCCGCTGGTGGCGTGTCGGGATCGGTTTGGTGTTGTGGTTCTCGGTTGCTGTCGGTTCTGTTGTTGGTGGATTGTTGGCTGGTTCTGCCGCAGGCTCCGGTGTCCTTGCCGGGGCGGTGTTTGCGGCCCGTCTTCTTCAGTGTTGCCGAAGAGGCCTACGCGTCTTTTGTAGAAATCTGTCTCCATCTTCCTGTGAACATAAGATATTTGAGTGTTGTTTCTGGGGCGTCCGCGGCGGCGGGGTTCGGGGGAATCGGGCGTGGTCGGGACATTTACGGTGGAGGGGATCGGTTCGGGTGTATTTTCTTCGTCCGTTTGGGCGATGTCTGGTGTCGGATCTGAGTTTGCCTCGGGTTTCAGATCCTGTATATGTATATGTCTCGTCCATTTACCGCGGCTGTCTCGCAGGTCGACAATGACCGGCGATATGATGCGTTCCACTGTGTATGGTCCGCTGTATTTGGGGGCGAGCTTTGCGGCGATGCCGGCCCCTTTGTCTGACAGGGTATGTTCCTTTTTCCAGACTCTATCTCCTACTGTTGGCCTCCAGTTCCGGTGTCTCAGGTTATAGTATTTGGCCTGGCGTCCGAATGCTTGGGCCAGGTGTAGTTTTGCTAGTTCTTGTGCCTCGTGGAGATTTTTCCACCGGGCCTGCGGTCTGTCGGGCGTGGTTCCGGTTGCTGTTTGTCCGGGGACTCGGAGTTCTCGGCCGTGGTTCAGGTAGGCTGGACTGTACCCGGTGGATTCATGCCATGCCGTGTTTATGGCGAACCTGACTTCGTCCACTTTTTCGTCCCATCGGTCGTGTCGGTCTCCGGTGTACTGGGCGAGCATCGTCTTGACCACTTTGTTGGCTCTTTCTACCGGGTTACATTGCGGAGAGTAGGGTGGCGTGCGCCGGTGTTCGACGCCCGCGGTGCGTAGCATGCTGGTGAACGGTTCCCCGATAAATTGTCGTCCGTTGTCGGAGATTATTGTTTGCGGGGCGCCGTGTCGTAGTATGATATCTTTTTGGATAGCGGCGGCCACGGCGCACAGTGGGCTGGATCGAGAAATTTAGTGACATTTCACGAAAGAGTCGACTTTCTCATATCGATTTCTAATAAATTCGTATTGCTTCCTAAATGTCCATCAACATCGAAGCGGAAAATATTAATGTTCGTTCACAAAAACTGTAGTTAATATAAATTGACAAAGATAGACATTTGGGATGCAGTATTTTTCAGCGAAAAATTGCTTCTTTTCATCGAGGTGTCCTGATTACCCTATTTAATATTTCTTCTGGGTCTTTTGTGTAAATGAAAAACAGTCCTTTGCGGTAACAATTAACGCTGTTAGTTGAGGATGGTTGCTCGCAATCTATTAACAATTAATATTTAATGAAACGAATAAAATCTATATACTTTCTTAGAATTTGCAAGGTGTATCTTTTAGGGAACCTAACGGAACCTAATCAGATAAGTCAGATCATTTTCATTGGACCTTCCTCTACATATCCCCACAAAAATCACATCCGAACCGATCCGATATTGGAAGTTATGATTGTTTAAAGTTATCGGGACGTGCCACCTGACGCATAGCAACTCACATATAGTACTTAAATACCATCCAAATATGAATATTTTTGCAATTGCATTGAAAGTTCGTACCTACCTAAAACAAGTATGTAATTTTTAACAATTAATTAAATAAAAAAAAAATTATTGTTAAAAATATAATGAACGGTAATAATATAACTAGACTAAGAGTTTCTTAAATAAGTATATGTATAGTTTATTAAGTGTATTTAAGTATTATTAAGTTTATTAAGTGTATTTAAGCGTTATTAAGTTTATCAAGTATTGACACATTTGTGATATTAATATACATAATACATAAATATACATAAATATATAAATTTGGAAATTTAGTAAGTACAATGACGTTTAAGCATTTGTTATAACAAAGACGATACTATGCTCATGCATAGTGCAGATATTGTAAAATATGCCTTAGTACCAATTGGCCAACTTAGCGAAGAAGCACAAGAAACTCGGCACAAAGATTTTAAGAAATTTAGGGGCAGAAATAGTAGGAAAAATTCAAGAACAAATACAAATAAAGACATATTTTTATTTATTTAAAAAAAATTTTTTTTTCTTGTTTTTTTTATTAGTGATACTCACTAAGAAAAACTAAGAGACTCTTAGTCTAGTTATATTATTACCGTTCATTATATTTTTAACAATAAATTTTTTTTTATTTAATTAATTGTTAAAAATTACATACTTGTTTTAGGTAGGTACGAACTTTCAATGCAATTGCAAAAATATTCATATTTGGATGGTATTTAAGTACTATATGTGAGTTGCTATGCGTCAGGTGGCACGTCTCGATAACTTTAAACAATCATAATTTCCAATATCGGATCGGTTCGGATATGATTTTTGTGGGGATATGTAGAGGAAGGTCCAATGAAAATGATCTGACTTATCCGATTAGGTGCCGTTAGGTCCTCTAATTATTATTATTATTATTACTAAACAAATTGACCAAAAGTTTACCAGTTACCATCAATTTAAAAACGTTTTGGTAAGATAATTGGATTATCTTTTATATTTGTTATCTTTTTGTTGATATTTTTATCTTTTATAAACACATTACACATACATGAAATAATACGAAATAACAAAGGTCGTAATATATAGAATAGACATGATTTTAAAACAATTAAATTGAAAAATTATTTATAATCATTATAAATTATTATAAAAAATATCTTTTGACACGCTTGTGAGACGTTTTTACCTCCTCAGTACATTTTGTATGCGTTGATTATAAAAAGATTTCTTGAATTTATATTTTACGTATTCTATAAAACATTACATGTATGAAATGTAAATATAAAATACATATTTAGTAAGTAAAAAATAGTTTGGAAGATTATACTTAAACAATTTTATTTTAATACAAAAATTCAATGAAAATTAATTAACAATTATTGTTTAACAAAATAGAAAAAATTTTATTTGTTTACAGTTAAAATTCACTATTTTTTTAATGAATTTTAGTGCAAATTTCATCCCGATATCTCTTATGGTTCAAGAGTTATAACAAGATGTCACTAAATTTCTCGATCCAGCCCACTGTGCGACGCTACTGGTTGCCTTTCGTAGGGGTGTTAGTTCAACCCATTTGGTAAAGCGATCCAGCGCCACCAGTAACCATATGTGTCCCCGGCGGGATCGTGGTAGTGGGCCGACGAGGTCTACTGAAACCGTGTGCCACGGTTGTGTCCCTGGGTTGGCGTGTAGCTGCCCCGGTGGTGCTAGCGGGGGTGATTTGTACTGCTGGCAGTTCGTACATCCTCGTACGTATCGGGCGGTTTCCCGAAACATGCCCGGCCAATAGAATCTCTGTGCGAGCCGGACGATTGTTTTTGCCACTCCTAGGTGCCCGGCCGTGGGGTCGTCGTGGTATTGCTGGAGGAGCGTTTCCCGTTCGTTTATGGGTACGCATAATTTCCATGCGGATCCGGGTTCGGGCTCGTTGTAGTCGAGCTGGTGCAATATGTGGCGTTGCAATTTTCCGTCATGGATCCGGTATTCCGGTTCTGATGCGGGGTTCTCTCGGACGGCGGCTATTTTTTTCTCGTACCATGTGTCGGTGCGTTGTTTTGGCCGTAACAGGCTTACGCCCGGTGCAGGTTCGATTCTGGACAACGTGTCTGCTACATGGTTTAGTTTCCGGGTCGGTATTTGACGGTGAAGTCAAACTGTTGCAATTCCAGAGCCCATCGGGCGAGTCGGCCGGTCGGGTTGTCAATCTGGCGAAGCCATCTTAGTGCCTGGTGGTCTGTGACCACCGTGAAGTGGTAGCCTTCCAGGTATGGCTTCATTTTCCGGATGCCCCAGACTACGGCGAGGCATTCCTTTTCCGTGGCGCTGTAATTGCGCTCGGTTGCGCTCAGCGTATGGCTGGCGTAGGCGATAACCCTCTCGTTGTCGTCTGGTCCCTGTGTGAGGACGATTCCGAGCCCATGATCGCTGGCATCTGTTTGCAGGGTGAACGGCTCGTTGAAGTTCGGGCAAGCCAATATCGGTGCGGCGATGAGTTTGTCCTTCATTTTCTGGAAGGCGTTTTCCTCTATTTCTGTCCATTTCCACTTCGCGTTTTTTCTGGTGAGCTGTGTCAGCGGTTCCATAAGCTCCGCGAAGTTTGGGATGAAACGCCGGTACCACGATGCCATACCGTGGAATCTTCGGATTTCTCGTATCGTCTTTGGTGTGGCGAGCTGGGCGATTGCGCTGGTTTTCTCGGGGTCGGTCCGGATGCCTTGCTGGTCGACTATATGGCCTAGATATCGTAGACTGTCGACGCAGAAGCGGCACTTATCGGGGTTTAGTCGCAGCCCGGCGGTACGTAGACGGTGGAATACTTCTCGGAGGTGCCGTAAGTGTTCTTTAAACGTCCTGCTGACGATAATAATGTCGTCGAGGTATGCGAACGCGTAAGGTTCGAGCTCGGGACCGATGATTTGGTCCAGCAACCGTTGGAAGGTGGCCGGCGCGGAGTGTAGTCCGAACGGCATGACGGTAAACTGGAATAGTCCCTTACCCGGGACGGTAAAGGCGGTGAGGGGTCGGCTGGCGCGTTCTAGCGGTACTTGCCAGTAACCATTTTTAAGGTCGAGGGTGGTCAGGAACCTTGCTCCTCGTAGCTTGTCGAGGGTGGCCTGTATATGTGGCAACGGGTAGGCGTCTTTTTCCGTTCGTTCGTTTAGTTTCCGGAAGTCGACACAAAATCGGGGTTTGCCGTCTTTCTTTTTGACCACTACTACCGGAGAGCTCCATGGGCTGCTGGATGGTTCGATTACTCCTTCCTTCCTCATCTTGTCCACTTCTTCGTTAATTACGGCTTGCATGGCCGGGTTTCGTGGCCGGTATCGCTGCTTAATGGGCGTCTCGTCCATAAGTTTGATTCGGTGTTGGATAAGGGTGGTGCGCCCTGGGACGGTTTCAAATCTTACCATTTCGTCTTCTAGAAAGGCCTGGAGTTGGGCTTGGTCGGTTTCCTGTGGTCTTCGGAGGCCTACTTGGAGGCAGGGCTCGGCCCTGCAGTAGGCAGGCCAGGAGGCGATATCGGGAGGCGGTTTCAGTTCCAGGTTCATGTCTGCTATTGCTTGGATTCCGAGTAATACTGGTGGTCCCATATTTGGTAGGACGGTGAATTCGTGTGTCCAGGTTTGCTCGTTGCTTGAAAACGGGAGTCGGATGGTGCCGGCGGGCTGTGTATCGGATCCATCTGCCAATGAGATCATGCCGGTTCGGGGGGTGGTCTGGAGGCCTTGTTCTTGTGCCCATTCCTTGACCTCTTCGTTGATGCACGAGATCTGCGACCCCGTGTCCACTAATGCCTCGACTTCTCGTCCAAGGACTTTTATCTTGATGAACGGGCGCGGGGTGTACTTTATACACGGGACTGGCGGTTGCCCGTTTGCGTCGAGTCCCTGGATCCGTTTCCCGGAGGGTGGCACTCCCGTGTCAGCACTCCGTCGCGACCGCATCGTGAGCAGAAGCGCCTGTATTTGTTTCTGCATTCAAATCGGTCGTGTCCTCGTTGTTTGCAGCGCCAGCAATGCGTGCTCCGGTGGTAGGTGGTCACTGGGATCGAGCTTACCTCGTTTCCCGATGTCAGGCTTAGACGGGTGAGTCGGTCCTCGATGGTGTCGGGTGACCGTTCGGTGGTCGTTGGCTGGTCCTCGCTGGCTATCGCGGCGGTGGTTCGGAGGAACGGCCGGGCGTACTGTCTTTTCCGTTCATTTGCTCTTTCGATCCTTTGCGCCTGTCGAATCAGATCGTCGATGTTCTTTAGGCGGTCGGGGTCGATGGCGATCATATAATCGGGAATCATATTCTCGAATATGATTTCTAGGTGGTCCTCCTCCGCTATGCCGGCCCGTCGTAGGAGAGTCATAATGGCGTTCACGTAGGTTATGATCGGTTCATTTGGTTTTTGCACCCGTTCGCGGGCTTCGCGTTCCCGTTGTAGTCGCGTTTTGTTGGGTGAGAAATGTTCGATAAATTTCTCCATGCATTGTGTCCAGGAGTGTATCTGGGAGCGGTTGTTGCGGAACCAGTTTTGAGCTTCCCCTCGTAATAATTCGGGGAGCCCGCTGAGGAGTTCGGCATCGGAGAGTCGGTATGTTGCCTGTAATTCGTCGATTCTTTCAACGAATGCGTAAGGGTCTTTTCCGTCGGTCGTATGTCCCCACTTTCGCATGCGGTCAATGTTTCTACATGGGTCCAGCAATTCGGAAAACGGGTAGGCGGTCGGCTGGCTGGGGCCGGGCGGCAGGTTGGCCGCAAAAGGCGTTGGTCTGTGCGTGTCATTCATTGTGCGAGGTGGGGTAATTTGCCGGGCTAGATATTCCTTCCAGCGTTGTCGTCGGTCCTCCGATGTTCCGGTGATTGGTAGTTTGTGTCGTCGGAGGTTTGCGAGGATTCGTGCAGGCGTGGGACGCAGTGAAGATTTCTTCGGCATGCCCTGCCGTGTTTGAAATTATCCGCGATCCGTGGCGGGGTACCGTGGGTACACCAGAGATGGCGCGTCACGTACCTGTCGCGAGCGGTCTTGTCGCGGCGTAATGACACACGGCAGCGTGTTTACCACCTGTTACTTGCGCGTGACAACACGTGTGCCCGGTAAAAAAAAAATTCCTTCGGTTTCGTCGCCTTGTTTCTATCTTCGTCGTGTGTTCTTTTCACCAGGTCCCTGTTCGGGCGCCATGTAACGTAGTATGATATCTTTTTGGACAAACATTGAAAGATATTGAAGAATTGTCCTATTTAACCTTTCTACAAGACCATCCGATTGTGGATGTAGAGGAGTCGTTCTAGTTTTCTTAGTGCCCAACAAAATCATTAGTTCTTTCAAAATATTTGATTCAAAAGTTCGGCCTTGATCAGAATGAATTTCTTGAGGAACTCCGTGACGACTTACAATATCCTTAATTAACGCATTAGCTACGGTTTTAGCCTGAAAATTTGGTAAAGGTATTACTTCTGGCCATCTAGTGAAGTAATCTGCCACAACTAACATAAAACGGTTTCCAGAAAATGATTTTGGTAAAGGACCTAAGATGTCTAAAGCTATTCTCTCGAAAGGAGAACCTACATTGTAAATTTGCAACAATCCCTTGCCACGATTAGCCGTGCCTTTCCTGGAGATACAAACCTCACAACGATTACACCATTTTTCTACATCCTTAATACAATTAACCCAATAAAAACGTTCCCTGATCCGAGAAACTGTTTTATTGATACCGAAATGTCCCCCAGCAGTCGAATCATGAGCCTCACGAAGAACTGCATCTTTCTTTTCTCTCGGTACCACTAATTGCCAAACTATCTTTTTTCCCTCCGCAGATTCCCACTTTTTGAATAAAAGACCATCTCGAATCTCTAAAGATTCCCACAATGAGAAATAAAATTTAACCTCCGGTGACGTAGCCGTCAAAACTTCTTTAGGCGGCTTTTTTCCCAACAGTTTACTTTTAAAAACCAATTCTAAGTGTGGATCATTCCTCTGAGAACTCTCCCAATCCTGCGTTTCAAACAAAGAACACTGAGTACGAAGGATTGGAATTTCTTCAACCTCCTGACAATGTTCGTCCCTACTTTCTGCATTTAAACAATGCCTACAATTATCTGTCCAACAAGGTCTTCTAGATAACGCATCAGCATTGGAATGTAATTTACCACTCCGATAACAAATCGTGAAATCGTATTGTTGAAGTCTTTCTAACCATCTGGCTATCTGACCCTCAGGGTTTTTAAACGAAAGTAACCACGATAACGCCGCATGATCTGTACGTACTGTAAATTTCCTTCCATACAAGTAATGATGAAAATGCTCTATAGCTTTAATTATCGCCAACAACTCCCTTCGGGTAATGCAATAGTTTTTTTCTGATTTGTTTAGAGATTTATTAAAATAAGCAACCACTCTCTCTTCACCATCCTGAACCTGCAGTAAAACCGCCCCTATACCGACATTCGAAGCATCCGTATCTAACAGGAATGGATCACTGTGCGAAGGATAAGCTAAAATCGGTGTTGAAGTTAAACAAATTTTTAACTCTTCAAAAGCTTTCTCCGCTTCCTCTGACCAAACAAAACTTTTTTTCCCGTCAAGTCAAAAAGCGGCCTTGCAACAGTGGCATAATTCTTTACAAACCGCGAAAAATAAGTACACAACCCTAAAAAGCTTTTCATTTCCGACTTATTCCTCGGTCTAGGCCACTCCCTGATCGTGGAAATTTTCTCCGGATTCGTTTTAACACCTTCCCTAGAAACAATGTGCCCTAAGTATTTCACCTCTGCTTGAAAAAAAGAACATTTTTGAGGAGCCACAAGAAGACCTGCTACGCGTAGTTTATCAAATACCAAATGCAAATTTTGCAGTTCCTCTTCGAACGTCTTCCCAAAAATGATAATATCGTCTAGATAAACGAGACACTTTCGCCAAGTCAAATCTCCCAAAACATTTTCCATTAACCTCTCAAACGTAGCTGGAGCATTACACAACCCAAACGGCATCACCCTAAACTGCCATAACCCTTCGCCTACTGAAAACGCAGTCTTTTCGCGATCCCTCTCATCCATCTCGATCTGCCAATAACCACTCTGCAGGTCCAAAACCGTAAACCACGAAGATCCCGCAATCGCATCCAGAGTATCATCAATCCGAGGTAAGGGATACGAATCTTTCTTCGTTATGTTGTTTAGCTGGCGATAATCTATACAAAACCTTGTCGAACCATCTTTCTTTTTAACTAAAACCACCGGGGACATCCAAGAGCTAACCGATTTTTCAATCACCCCCTGGTTTTCCATGTCCGCAATTAACTGCCGTACTTCGTCCTTTCGCTGAACCGGAACCCTACGGGGAGCTTATTTAATAGGTGCGTGACCTCCCGTATCTATTCGATGCTTCACTACCTTGCACTTTCCCAACTGCTTTTTATCTTTTGCGAAGACGTCTTGAAATGAAATTAGAAAATTCCTAAAGTCTTCCTTCTCACTCTGGCCCAGGAGTACGGAATTTTCTTCCAAAATCGGAAACAAAAACTCTGGCAAAACCCGGTCTTCAGAATCTCCTGCAATGCCTTCGCCACTTTCCGAAGACCAAGCATCGATAGAACAATCATTAAACCAAATTTTGTCTACTCCGGCAATATGCAAACAGTTATTCTCCAAATCGACCGAACACCTATATCTCGACAGAAAATCCAGCCCTAAAATGCAATCTTCCTCGATATCGACAACGAGAAACCTATGCCGAACGCGTAGTTTTCCGAGCTCAACAAAAGTGCTACGCTCCCCGAAAATCTGAACCCTCTCTCCTGTAACGGATCTAAGATGTATTTCGCCTGACATTGAGCAACAACCCTCAACTGACATCCCCTTTAGGAGTGAAACTCGCGAACCGGTATCGACAATGAACTTTCGGGAATGATCATCCAGAAGGCCCATGACGCTAACACCAGACTCGACCGCGACGTTATTAACCGAAGAAATTCGACAGAGGGTATTTTCTTGTATTTGATCGTTTGCAACCCTCTTTACAACGATCCCTTCTGGTTTCCCGAAGCGTTAGTCTTATTCAAAGAACAATTTGAAGAAATATGACCAATTTTTCCGCATTTCCAGCAAGTCAAAGGTCTGCTAAAGTCACGTGGCTGTCCCCCGTATGGACGAAAACGGCGCGTGTCCATCCTCGCACTCTCCTGCATAGGCTGCTGGGACCTCCAAGAGTCCTGAAAATTTATAGCTTCCACCCTCACCGCGATCGCGAGTGTCTCGTCCAGTGTGGAACAATTCATCGAAGCAAGAGTAACATCTCTCTTGAGATTGTGGTCCCCGATCGCCTCGAGGAACCTCTGATGCGCTTGTTTATCGCGAAATTCCGGTGTCGCGTCAGGGAAAGCCGAATGGGAAAGAAAACAAATTTGGTTAGCCAAAGCCCGAAGAGACTCTCCCCTACGTTGTCTATAATTAAAGAACCTAAACCGGTCTAGCTGTGCCAAGTGCTCATTGCCATATTGAATATTTAATCGAGAAACAAGCGCGTCAAAGTCGGTACGTTTCGATTCCTCGAGACACGACAGGGCCGTAAGGGCCTCACCCTCAAGAGAGTCTACGAGGGCCAGACTCTTAGTAGTGTCATCCCAGTTATTAATCTTTGCCAGGGTAAGAAACTGTGTCAAATACAGTCTCCATGAACCCGAACCGTTAAATTTTGCGGGCTTAACGCGGTAGAAAGATGGATTAGCATTGCACGGACGCGAACATTGATTGAACGCGCGTGAACCTACGTCACCGGCGGCCTCACGGTTCCCATCCCCTACAAATCTCTCCAAAAGAGAAGTAAGTTGGCAAAGACTGGCCTGATTATTCGCTAACTGTGTTTGCATGGACGTGAACTCCTCCGCTCGAAAATTCGCCTGGTTTTCCAGCAGTCGAGCTTCCAAAGCCGCGAGACGCTCCTCCAAACGAACAGACCGAGTCTGCATCTCGTTCCACTAGTCGCTTGCTCAGCCGCAGAATCCCACTTCTGACACCAATGTAACGAAGTCTCTATTTCGCTAAATAAATGAACACACTTTCAATAACCGTAATACGCTACTTTTCGGAGGAAGGCAACTTATCTCTGGCTAAATCGCTTTTATCGCCTTTGACGTCTGCCACGTCCGCTCTCTCTCGTGTTTGTCTTTCGACTCTCTTTCGTTCCAGCGTCGTTTTCCTAACGACGCTGTAACCAACCTGAATCTTCCAACAATTCTATACAACGGGTATACCGACAGACGCGTAACATTAGTATGCCGGTAGACCCGTAACAATATATAATCTTCTATTTACATTGAATATAAACAATTTTATATTTATTATGAACATTTATTATAAACAATTTAACCTATTTAATGAAAAAAATATATAATCTTCTATTTACATTGAATATAAACAATTTTATAGCTGCGAAGGAATTTGATAATGGCCCCACGGCAATGTTTCTGTTGAGTTGGGTATGATATACCGTTTGTCATCATGTGGACTGAGAGCAATTTTGCGCTCTGATATAGTATACACTTTGTGCAATTTCGATCGTATACATGTCTGTGTACAACTCATAGCAATTTCATCTTGCAAACATCGCATGTAATCATCAAACGTTATCGTTGTCCTTACAACGCTAGTCTTTACACCTTTTGCTTTTTTTGTATCAGATTTTGCATCAACACGCAATGTATACATTTTTGCTCTTAGCCCAACAAAGTCTGTCATTATCATCCCATTGTTCTCGTCTTTCATCAAGCCGGGAACCTTTTTATTTACAAGTGGGATATTATACTTATTCTCTATCGGATAATCGCTTGTGTCGAAACGGTTAATATGGCGCCTCATGGTTTCATAAATGTCCTCACACATAATAGGATAAATTAAGCTGTCGGTGTCTGTGTACATTACCTTACAAGTTTTACCATATTGAGGAACCATATACTCATGATGAAATTCGTACAAGCAGGTTTTGGATATATCTAATATGCACATACCCACATAGATTGGTTTGTTGAATTTCACCATGACTTTGCGCAACTCCACAGCAGCCAAGTTTTCGGAAAATACACAGCGGCTGTGGAAAGTTGGTTTCGCGATCATTGCCTCTGTACCATATCGCCCATCCCAATGTGTCACGAGTTTTACGTCTACATGATTCCGAACATTTTCCATAGTTTTACCGAATACCGCGTTGTTCATCAATTTGTACAAATTCTTTTCACAATCGTTACTGGCATTTGTTCTAAACAGGGTACTTAATTCTATGTATTCGCGGAGCCATGGTGACTGTGTGAATTGCAGGATGCGATGAATCTTTGTAATACGAAGACCGTGGCGCGTGCACTGCTGCAGGTTATAATAGTGTATCACGTAACGCTGCTTATCATGTGTTACGAGCCAGGGCCGCGAGTAGCACGAGTGGCCGGCGAAGGGTTATAAACCCAGGAAAATGGTATCAATTTGTTAGTTGAGGTGCGCGGACGAACCCAATGCGAAATTGGGGAGCCGCTAGGGATGTAGACAGTGAGGACGAACCTGACGCGAAGTCAGGGAGCCTCTAGGAATGGAATCAGACGCAGACGAACCTGATGCGAAATCAGGGAGCTGCTGGGAAGGTGAAACTTCGTGAACGAACCCAATACGACATTGGGGAGTCACTAGGAAATGACGCGCAGACGAACCCAATGCGAAACCGGGGAGCTGTTAGGATGCGGACAAACCTGACGCGAAATCAGGGAGCCGCTAGGATGGTATAGTTTTCGTGGACGAACCCAATGCGAAATCGGGGAGCCACTAGGTAGGAAAAATCTCTATTTGGATAATTGGTAAGGCGCGAACGAACCTGATGCGAAATCAGGGAGTCGCTAGGATAGTTAGTAGACCTCGTAACTAATATAATCTAAATGATACAACCCGAGCGGTAAGGTTGTATCGTGTGGGAACGTTCAATTACTATATAAGGATTTTGGACGATAATTATAGGTTCAATGAACTTGCTCTAATTACACTGTCCAACAAATTTCAACTTTTTTTGTGATTTCAATATACTGTTGGGTCCTTCTTATAGAGTTTTTTGCGCTGATTCCGAATCTGGTTTTAATTTTTTTCCTATACGTCCAGTTTTTGAGAAAATGGAGTTTTAAAAAAAAACATATTTTTCAACTTTAAACAAATATTGTGATGTTATTATAAAAGATATTGAATTGTTGTTTACAGCAAACGATTCTGTAGACTTTCCCGAATACAGTGATATCCAATATTAATACATTATGATTGTTTAAACATGTTTAAACAATGATTAAAGACGGAGATGCACCACTTTTGCACCAATTTTTGCGGATATTTTCGAATTTATCTCAAAAAATAAGGGTCCAGCGAAAAATTGAACTATACCACGCGAAAGAGCAGACTTTTATCTTGAAAAACCCCCCTGTGAAGTTTGCATGGTCGACGTTTTTACCGAACCAGAAAGCAAAATATCTTCGCCCGACATGCGTTGACGCCAGTGGTGCTCTTCCACTAGCGCGGTCGTTCGTCGGGATACGGCGCGGCGCGCTGTGGTGAAACGGCGCGTGGCTATAAGCGCGCAATTATGTCAGCTTACTTAAATGTAATATTTTATTAAATGTGTTATACTATTGTTATTTATTATTTATTAGTATATTTATTCTGTATAAATTATTTTATGTATTTTTTAATGTTAGTCTCTCGTTTATAGTATATTTAATACAAAAAATACCTTTTGTAACAAAAAAATAATTTATTCACACACTACACTATTACACTATTTACAATGCTAATATATATGTGTACACTATTCAGATATAATACACTACTAAAATACATATATTATATACACAACAACTAAAATACTATAAATAACTATAAATGTTTTTTATGAAGTTTTATACGTAGCAATGCAGATTTGAAATGCTTGACACGACTGATTTCAACAAACACAAAGCCGAAACTGAACTCTGGCATCAGTTTTCTTAAGAACCAACACGATATTTTGAAATAAATGACGGTCTACGGACAACGGAATACATACAATGTAAGGAAAGTCTGCAATGCGCTGACTGAAAAATTTTATTTTCAGTAATTGTCGTCTTATCTATGTATTGTAATTATAGTGCCAATGAACACTCGAGATTCTTCCGAGTAAAATAAGTCCAAACACAATATAAACGGGACTATTTTTATTGACTTAAATACATAATTAAAATAGTTTGCTCCATATTAAATCGATATAGTGTATTATATCTGAATAGTGTACACATATATATTAGCATTGTAAATAGTGTAATAGTGTAGTGTGTGAATAAATTATTTTTTTGTTACAAAAGGTATTTTTTGTATTAAATATACTATAAACGAGAGACTAACATTAAAAAATACATAAAATAATTTATACAGAATAAATATACTAATAAATAATAAATAACAATAGTATAACACATTTAATAAAATATTACATTTAAGTAAACTGACATAATTGCGCGCTTATAGCCACGCGCCGTTTCACCGCAGCGCGCCGCGCCGTATCCCGACGAACGACCGCGCTAGTGGAAGAGCACCACTGGCGTCAACGCATGTCGGGCGAAGATATTTTGCTTTCTGGTTCGGTAAAAACGTCGACCATGCAAACTTCACAGGGGGGTTTCTCAAGATAAGAGTCTGCTCTTTCGCGTGGTATAGTTCAATTTTTCGCTGGACCCTTATTTTTTGAGATAAATTCGAAAATATCCGCAAAAATTGGTGCAAAAGTGGTGCATCTACGTCTTTAATCATTGTTTAAACATGTTTAAACAATCATAATGTATTAATATTGGATATCACTGTATTCGGGAAAGTCTACAGAATCTTTTTCTGTAAACAACAATTTAATATCTTTTATAATAACATCGCAATATTTGTTTAAAGTTGAAAAATATGTCTTTTTTTAAAACTCCATTTTCTCAAAAACTGGACGTATAGGAAAAAAATTAAAACCAGATTCGGAATCAGCGCAAAAAACTCTATAAGAAGGACCCAACAGTATATTGAAATCAAATTTGGTGTTGGACAGTGTTACCAATAACACAAATATATTCTACTTATAAAAGTCTGTAGTACAAGTGTGTATGTGTCGCGATTGGAAATGAGAGAAAAAGATATGAAATGTGAAAGAAAGAATTTACCTAAACTACGGTGCTCGGTTTTCACGCACTGGCAATGCGGGGGACTCGGAAACAACTTCAACACTGACCAATAGACTATAACCGAACAAACGGAATCTATAATGTTAGACTTTGATCCGAAAGGTACTTTAGCCCGATCTCGTTAGAAGTTAACTTTCCGAAATGCAGCACGACGTGACGCGATACGTGTCTACTGCAGTACTAGACCCCGAGAGTGAGAATCTAAGGGTTTATATACCCCTACAATGAATGGAATACTTTGTTCATTATCTAATCGCGCTTAGAGATTAGGGCTTAGGGCCAGACTCTCATTTTTGTCACTTCTAACGAAATCGGAGCCAGAGCTCGGTCCTAAATCAAAGGGTTCGAAAGGTTATCTAGGACGCATCCCGCCAGAGACGATCTGGAAGAGATTCCTGTGAGAAAACGAACGGAATATATTCTCTATCCGTAACACATGTAACGTTGCAAGCAACTTGGCCTCTCTTTTGCCAGGTGGTTTAGCACGTGTTGGACAGAATGGTAGGTCAGCGTGAGCATTATGCAGACTTTGCGGATATTCTAGATCCACCTCGAGAATGCAGCCTATGGGTGAATCAGCAGCAATCAAAGATATATCAAAACTTTCAATGTTGTTAACCCATTGAAATTCGGCATATGGCAAAGGCTGACACATTGCCCATCCATACAAATTGTTTACATCAAAATACATCAAGTATGATGATGGTTTCGATGGATCGTACGACTGCATGTACTTGTTATTGGCATATCTACCGGAACATTGGCTCAAACCGCCGCGTATACCACGTTCGATAAACATCACCATATCGATATCAGTTGATAATTCAAACCTAATTTTTGTATGTTTCAGCATAGCATCCCACGTGAAACCTGGTAACGTGTAATAGTATGCTGGATCTAAACCATAGCTCTTAATGCACGTTTTACGAAAATTTTCAAAAACGTCAGCCAATAACAAAACATCAGTTTTCAAATACAAATCGCTGTATTCACCCAAGGTCTTTATGTTAAAACGCTGCCACACATTCTCGGCATGCGCATAGTCACGTTCCGATACAGTTTCGCATGTCAGCGAACTGTAAAATGACTCGAGCGGCGGCAAACAGAGATCGTCTAATTTATCCACGCAATCCAGGTATTCATACGGAAAGACACCCTTTCGCGTCAACATGAAATTTTCTATTGAAAGATTTTTAAATTCTGAACGTAAAATTGTCAATTTATTTGTCTCGAGAAAAGATGCTAATTTGTCCAGACTCGTATTCAAAAATTTGTACGAATCGATGAATCTTAATTTAATAGAATTACGCGAATCTGATTCCCGATCTTTAACATTTTTGGTAAACGAAATATATTTCTCTTTAGTTATAGGTAATACGTCGACATTACCCTCAAATGCATTAGCGATTTCTTCAATAATAAAATGCGAATCGTACCCGGATAAATTATGAAAAACTATTGGAATACAAAACGAATTTTTGTAATTTAAATTGCAATCTTGATGCGCGGGGCCTCTATATCGTCCTGTTAGATGGCAATGATCGCGCACCCGTATATCGTTTCCCTCAAATGGCTTTTCACAAATGTGGCAATGCGCTGCATTGATAAATGCCTCGCACTGTTCATTTGTTAGCTGCTTCATGGGTACATTACTAGATAAAGCACATTTAACAATATATGCTAAATTTTCCAATTCTCCAACGAACCATGAGACGCACTTCTCATCGCGACGACATCGATATACCGATAGAGATGCATCATATGAACAATGCACATAGTATGCGATGCTAAATACTCTATGTGATTGAAGTTTCCCCTCCCCGCAATCTTCCATTTTCTCCAGAGTACATTCTAGGTCTGCGTACACCACAAATGGAAGCGGTTCTTTCCACATATAGTTACCGAAGGAGAGCCATTTGTCGTCCTCGGTAGGTAATACAATGGCACAGCGATTCAGTTCTGCACAGTCTCGTTCATGGGCTCGCAATCTTTCGTTGGAAGGAAAGTAATGCAAACACCTGAAAAAAAAAGAAAAAAAATTTATTTTCATGTGTTATAATATACCGTGATACTTTTGTAAATGTGTACATACCGATCACAGATGAATTTCATATGAGCGTTTTTGCTCAACTGTGCGCTAACGAGTCGTGATAGGTTCTTAATCCACACATAATGCCCCACAATACTATCGGTCTGGTCTTGTATGTACAGCAAGTTGACGTGTCGATTCCTCTTCTGATTGGTGATACGAAGTGGAAAAAATGATTTTACCCTTTTTTTCTTCTCGAAGATGTCTTCAAAACCATACACATTGATCGAAATATCATTCAACTTTTCGAACCGGGTAATTTGATTCAACAGCATGGGAAACTCGATGTCTTCAAAGTTTAAAACATTTGTGTATTCCGGGTACGAACTTTGACGGTTACTGTTAGCAGTCGCTGGATACAGAGCTGCCATCACCGACCATGCAAAGCATGCATTGTCTTTGGAGTGAACATTAATTGTAGCTTTCTTCAACGCTATTTCTCTCGGTATGTTGATCTGACACCCTGCATACAGTGGGATAAATTTGTTGATACCAACTGTAAGATTGAGTATTCGCGGCAATGCCTATCCGTTATCACGTTCCTGAAATTCTTCCAACGATGTTAGGATCGGCCCTACGATGCACAGCTCGTACATCTCTTCGAGGTCGGTTGCGTAAACGATTTCACAGTTCTTTGTGCCAACACTTTTGCGCGAGCGTTGATCACCTGTCACAAATTCACCATTAAACACAGCGTTCACTTTTAAAGACTTATGTTTTCCCAAAGCGTTCCGTATTTTTTCAAGCACAATTTCCCTCGCGTCCTGGAGGAAGCTGAGAGGTTCAATGTAATTGGAATTGATAACGGCACCTGTTAATATGCGACCCTTGAAAGCCGAGTCTATGTCATGCCATATGAGTCCTGTGCTTGTATGTCCAGCACCTTCATGTATGAAACGTCTTCGTAAAGAATATTTTAAACTGTCAAGAGCGGCGATACTGGCGATCAATGACTGTTGAATACCGATCGATAATCGAGGACGTTTTGCTCGATTATGTTCTTTAAGCAACTCGAGGCATTCGCTGCATCTTTCCTCCCAGACAAGGTATTCTTCCTGCAATCTTAAGCTATAAGATTGGTCCCACAAATCGTGTTCAATTTTATGAATTTCTTCCATGGTTATATTTTTTTTTGCCTCACAATCAGTGACTGAACATAACTAATTTGGTGGAGTGCATATATAGCCTCCCAAAACAGCAGACTCAGCAAAAAAAAGCCAATCGGTGTTGAAAAAAACACAGAACAGAAACCACCGCTAATTTTTCGGTGTCTCATTCGCTCGCGATACATCCATATCTCGAAATATTTACACAGTATTTTTTCGCACGCTCGATATAATATTTCGCAGAGACTTCCTGTCACCACAGTTTTGCGAAATTCCTAAGCAGTATCAAGGTCAACCATGCATGCGCCGAGATTCCTGTTCGTTCCTAAGGGGTATCATATTCCATAAAAATGGTCGATCAAGGACCAGTCAAATAACTTCATAAACGAAAAAATGTCGCACGCTCAGTATAATATTTCGCAGTGACTTCCTGTCGCCACAGTTTTGTGAAATTCCTAAGCAGTATCAAGGTTAACCATGCATGCGTCGAGATTCCTGTTCGTTCCTAAGGGCTATCATATTTCATAAAAATGGTCGATCAAAGACCAGTCAAATAACGTCATAAACGAAAAAAAATGTCGCACGCTCGGTATAATATTTCGCAGTATCTTCCTGTCACACCAATAGCGTCTTGGACGAAAATATGCTGTCGCTGCAGTATTTGCATGCCCAGAGTTATTCTTTGACATATATACCAAATGTTCGCTATGTTTATGAGATCGTCGGTTGGCCAAGCGGCTAATGAGTTGGTCTACCAAGCGGTAGACCGGGGTTCGAATCCTGTTCGAGTAAGACAGTTTTTTTCTTAAAAAAAAAATCGCAACCGCTTGTGACGTCATGGAAGTGGTGGGGGTTCCAGCGAAGGTGGTGGTATGCCTCGCAACAGCTCGTGACGTCACGGAAGTGGTGGGGGGGGTTCCAGTGAAGGTGGTGGCGGTAGGCTACGAAACGCCATTGTCGGTATGGTCGACAAAGTGTCAACACGTCTCTGGTGACGTCACTTCCCGCGAGCTGATGTCACTTCCTCATGACCACCCAAAAAAGTGGGGGGGGGGTAAAAATCGAGCAATTACCCGGGGGGGCAATTACAGGGGGTGGGCAATTACAAGGGGTTGGGCAATTACTGGGGGTTGGGCAATTACAGGGGGTTGGGCAATTACAGGGGGCAATTACAGGGGGCAATTACAGGGGGGGGCAGTGCCCCTAGCCCCGGGGGGGGGCTTGGCGGACGGGTGGCCTCCACTATGAGGGGAACCACCCTGATCCAGAACCGTCATTGCCTTACTACTTTGGGGCACGATCGATAGACCCTAAAGGGGGAAACGGGGTAAAGCGGATTCTTACCACGGTTTCGCTATGTTCGCGTTCGGTGGCTGACGTCACGACGGAGAGAGAGAGCGGCGCGTGACGAGGATACAACCTCGAACGCTCACGCGATCGCGAACACTATTGAAATTTCTTTCGAAGAAGCAATTAACAGCCAAGATAAGAAGGAATGGCAAACAGCTGTTAATACAGAATTTAAATCTCTGTTAAGGAATAACACATGGAATATAATCAATAGACCAGAGAACAAAAATGTTGTCGGATGTAAGCTTGTATTAACAAATAAATTGAATTCAGATGGAACCCTTGAACGAAGAAAGGCGAGACTGGTTGCAAAGGGTTATAGTCAGCGTCAGGGAGTTGATTTCAACCAAACATTCTCACCGGTTGCACGTTTGGACTCAGTGAGATTATTAATGGCGCTGGCTGTGTAGTATAACCTAAAAATACACCAAGTAGATATAACAGCAGCATTCTTGAATGGCCATTTAGAAGAGGGTGTGTTCATGGAGATACCTAAAAATCTTAAAGAAATTTTGAATGAGATAATAAAGGAAGAAGGCAGCGGAAGCAAAATAGGAAAGCAAGCTGTAGCTATGAGGCATAAGATGCAACAAGGAAACAAAGTGTGTAAATTAAATCGTGCTCTCTACGGGCTGAAACAAGCCAGGAGACAGTGGAACACGAGATTAAATGAAAAATTATCCGAATTTGGATTACAACCAACGAGATCTGATCCATGTGTATATCACATGAATCTCAAAACCAATAAGATTATGATTGTAGTAGTATATGTCGACGACCTATTGATTGGATCAGAAGAATTAAGTGAAATAACGAGGCTGAAGAATTTTCTAATGAATGCATTCGAGGTTAGAGACCTAGGACCAGCACAATATTGCCTGGGTATAGAAATACACCAAGGTAAAGAAGAAATCAAGTTGCCGCAACGAAAATATGTGGACGAAATATTGGAGCGGTTCGGAATGCAAGAGGCTAAACCTGTAGACACTCCTTTGGAAGTTAATGTAAATCTATCCAAGGAAAATGGAAATGAGAAGGAGAAAACAGGAGATGAACCATTTAGAAATTTGGTTGGGTCATTAATGTATCTAGCAGTTGGAACGAGACCTGACATAATGAGAGCTGTGGTATATTTATCCCTGTTGAGAATTAGAGGTTAGATCGTAGAAATCCGTAATACACTGACTTTTCACTAATATTTTAATCACAAGCTTTCTTAACATAATATTACATCAGGTCTTCTCGAATCAGATCTTACACACGCAGTTGCTTCGCTTGCTACCTGTGAGCTACTGCGCATGCGTTGCGTCTTCTCTTTCTTCTACACTCCGTCCAGTGTCACTCAACTCTCTCTCTGTGATATACATACATACATACATGCCAGTACAGTTAAATTTATTCATTTCTTAACACGCCTCCTTAAATTTAACTCTCTTCTTACACTTCCATTTGTTTACATAGTTTTAGCTTAATTGTGTATGTTTTATTTTCTCATCAATACTAACATATCTTCAAACTTTCTCTAAAAGTTTCAAATTTAATTCTTCCTAAAGACTTAGTTAATATATCTGCCGGATTTTCCTCAGAGTCTATTTTTATTACATCAATAATTCGATTCATGTAATTTTCATTAACAAAGTGGTAATGTGTCTCAATGTACTTTGAGTTTTTTGTAAGATTCCCAAACTTACTTATACATATTGCTCCTGCGTTATCCTCATAAATACGTATTGGATTTTTAATTTCAATACCAAAATCCTTTAATAAGTCTCTCATTAATGTTACTTCGCTTAGGCACACGGATAAGGCTACATACTCGGCCGCAGTCGACGATTTTGTTACAATATCTTGCTTTTTAGATTTCCAAAATACAGTATTACCATACATTCTGATTACATAGCCGGTTGTCGATTTCCTATCCACAACATCTCCTGCCCCATCAGCATCAACACAACAGTCTAGTATATCCGCATTTATGTTTCTTTCAAACTTCAATTTTAAATTTTTAGTATAATACAAGTATTTTAAGATTCTTAGAGCATACTTGTAATGACTTTGGTCATAACAATTTTGAAATCTAATTAAGTAGTTTACACAATAACATATGTCTGATCTAGTTCCAGAGCCTATGTACAACAATGCTCCAATTAGATTTCTATATTTTATATCATTAGATGCTGATAGAGCAGGTTCACATCTTAAACTTTGCTCCGTTGGAGTAGCGTATAATTTTGCATTTTCAATTCCATATTTTTTCGCGAGTGATTCAATATAATTTCTTTGATCTAGTGTCATACTTTTCCGTTCACAGTCATACTCAATATTTATACCTAAATAAGTTTTTATTTAGCCCATATCTTTTTCATTCGAAATCTTACTGCTAGTAATCTTTTAATATATTCTAGTTTTTGTTTATTTTTGCTACAAATCAACAAATCATCTACAAACATTATCAAATAAATCTTATCATCTTTGTTATTCATGAAATATAAACAATAATCAATTTTGCTACGATTGAATCCTAATGTTCTCAGATATTCATCTAAACATTCGTACCACACTCGTGGGCTCTCTCGCAATCCATACAGAGCCTTTTTTAGTTTGCATACTTTCCCTGTATTATCATCGTAACCTTGAGGCTGTTTCACATACACCTCTGATTTTATTTCTCCATTTAAAAATGCAGACTCTACGTCCATTTGATTTACCTCTAAACCGTTTTGCACACAATAATTTAACATAATTTTGAATGTTTGCGTTCTCGCTCTACTGGCGAATATATATCTTCCAGCACTTCTCTTTGTTGAAACCCTCTTACAACAATCCTAGCTTTGAATTTATTATCCGCCTTTTTAGTGTATATCCACTTTAAGTCTAATACCTTCTTATCTTTTGGTCTGTTAACTAATCTCCATGTATTATTTTTATTTAAACATTCAATTTCTTTATTCATCGCTTCTATCCAATGTTCACTATCGCTACTACTTATTGCTTCATTATAATTTTCTGGTGTGTCTACACTAACATAGTTCACATAAATACAATTAGCATTCATCTGCGGGTGATATCTATCTGGCGGTTTTCTGTCTCTATTAGACCTTCTCGGTTCAGGAGTTACTTTTGGATCTTTAGGAGTTACGCTATCATTATCAGAGTCATTGTCTTTGATAATTGTCCGCGGTTGATCAAGGAATGATCGTTCGGACATTTGGTGTATTTGCACTGCGAGGTGCCCGCTAATTTACTCGAAGGACCACCTTCACGTTTGAAGGACTAACAAGTTGAAGTGTGTTGAAACTAACTATATTTCGCACTATGTTTCAATGTTACAAATGTTACAAGGTTGAGAAAATAACTGGTCGCCTGCCTACTATACAATGCAAGCGAAAGCGAAGTTGATCGTCTTGCTGTCCAGCTACTTCTAATTCGAAATTCTGAGCGAGCTTCGCCGATGGTTCGGTTCTCCCTTCCCTTACGCGCTAAGATTCCCCTTCCTTGGAAATTAAGAGTGGGAGGAGCCGAAACTAAGGGCTCGGAATGGGCCCAGGGGTATCTGCAAAATAAGGAGACACGGCAAGATGGGGGTGCGGAGAAAGACGCCCGAGTGACGGTTCACGTGTCCCAAAGATGTTGACCAGTGCAGGAAAAACCCCACAGCTGGTAGCTATAAAACGCCAGGGGCATACCTGCAATCGGAGCGATGCCAGAGAAAACTAAAATGTCCCCCTTTTATCGACCCGGGTACGGGCGGCAATAACCATTAACGAAATTACGGTGACGGGCCCAAACCGTAGCCAGATGCCCAGGCCTAGTCCCAATCCTAAGGCACAATCGCCGTATTGATTTTACCTGAGCGCTGGCCGCTGCATACCGCCCACCTTGAACTAACGGAGTTCAATCGCACTAAATAAGAATCGTAAACTTCACGGACGAAATAGGAGCGCTATTCTAATACAACAATGGGATTGTACAATACAAGGTAGTAGCCGCAAAATGAATTAAAACCTGGAGTGCGATAATGATAAGAATGAAGATACGCAAGCAAACGTACACTAAATTAAAACTTGAAGGCAACTAAATATAACAGAAATCAATAAAGATAACGCGACGTAAAACCTAGGTACAATTATTTACAAAATTACTTAACAAACTACCAAAACAAAGATGAAATACGATCTACGCGGATTCGGTATCTAAATGTTCTTCCGCGATAGGCAGTAAACATATCTTCGCAACTGGTCTCTTGATGACCCCGGTTGCGGTGCGAATGGAGACCACCCTCGTCACACTATCTTGGCCTAGATGCAGCTCCAGAATTCGACCCAATGCCCACTTCATTGGGGGAAGATTGTCCTCTTTGATCAGGACCATTGCTCCGAGAGTTGGAGCATCGGGAGAGTCGGACTTCCATCTTTGACGCTGCTGCAACCCGTGAAGATAATCTCGCTGCCATCTCTTCCAAAAATGCTGGATCATCTGTTGCAGTATCTGAAATCTACTAAGTCGATTTTGAGTGATCTGGGCCAAATCGGCCTGTGGAAGCGCCGTCAACGCTTCTCCCACCAGGAAATGACCAGGCGTCAGTGGATTCAGATCAGAGGGATCTGAGGACAAAGGATGGAGTGGACGGGAATTGAGACATGGTTCTATTTGTGTCAACATCGTGTACATTTCTTCGAATGTGAGCTTCTGCTCTCCGATGACACGTTTCATATGCGTTTTAATTGAACGAACGCCTCGTTCCCATAACCCGCCAAAATGCGGAGCACGCGGAGGGATAAAATGCCACTCTATGCCTTCTTGGGCCAATACTTCTAAGATTCTATCGTGGTGTTGCCGAGAGGATAACAAGATTCCTAGCTCCTTTAATTCGTTTCGCGAACCGACAAAATTCGTGCCGTTATCCGAATATATAGCCTGACACCTACCACGGCGTGAAATGAATCGATTCAGGCAATTTAGAAACGCGTCGGTAGTCAAGTCGACGGCAAGTTCAATATGTACCGCCTTTGTGACCATGCATACAAATAAACAAATGTAGGCCTTTCTAGCAGTACGGGCTCGTCCGAGCTCAACGATAAGAAAAGGCCCGGCATAGTCCACGCCACAAGTAGCGAAAGCGCGAGCAGGAGTGACGCGATCCGCTGGTAAGTTGCCTATCCGAGGTTGCGTACCATGAGGGCTTGACCGAAAACGTTTTATGCAGTTTATCAACACCTTCCGAGTGACGCGTCTACCGGATACTAACCAGTATGTCGAATGTAGGGACGCGAATGTTTGCTGAAAACCAGCATGCAACAATCTCAAATGCTCTCGTCGTATTAACAAGGTTGCTAACGGACCCGACTTCGGTACAATGATCGGATGCTTCTGATCAAAGGCCATCGGAGCGTTCTGGAGACGCCCGCCCACCCTGATGATCCCGTGATCGTCAAGGATTGGGTGCAGGGAAAGCAGCGAGCTATCTCTACCTACAGACCGTCCTGCCTTCAATTGCCGCATCTCCTTGCTAAAAAAGCGCTCTTGAGTGGTTTTAATCACTACTCGCTCAGCCGATGCGAGCTCAATTACGGATGGAGGACGGCGATGATTGCTCTGCGAATCTCTACTACCTCGCTGCGGTCGAGTGTTACCGATAAATCTAAAAATGTATGTTACAATCCGAAGCAACTTACTGTAACATGAATACCGCGCGATTAACTCTATTACTAGCGGTTCGCGGAGAACCGACGCGGCTAATTGTAAGTCATCGACATAAAAATCCCTTAAAATTGCTTTACTGACGGAAGGGGCTGACCGCGCACAATCCTTGCCTACCTGCTGCAAAACCCGTGTTGCCAGGTATGAAGCCGAGGCCGTGCCATAAGTTACGGTATTTAGTGAATAGGTGCCTATATCCTCGTCCTCACTAAAACGCCAAAGGATCCCCTGATACCTGCGATCCTGTTCGCGTACTACGACCTGCCTATACATTTTGGCGATGTCAGCCGACAGAACAATTTTATGACTTCTAAATCTAATCAATATACTAAAAAGATCATCCTGTACCGGTAAACCTGCGATCTGCGTATCGTTTAGGGAAACGCCCGTGGATGTCTTCGCTGACCCATCAAAAACTACGCGAAGATTGGTGGTCGTGCTATCTTCCTTTAGTACCGCATGATGAGGTAGATGAAAACTATTTTCGACCCGAGATGCATCCTTCGTTTCTAATTTGGTCATGTAACCCAACTCTATATATTCCCGAAGGAAGTCTTTGTATTGTTTCTCTAGATCGGGGTTCCGCCTAAACTTCCGCTCTAAATTTAATAAGCGCCGTTCTGCTTGAGTGCGAGACTCGCCCAATTCATGAACTCGCTCGTTGAACGGTATACTAACCACGAAATGCCCTTTTTTGTCGCGCGTAGTATGTTTCTTAAAATGCTGTTCGCACGGATCATTGTGTTTTATGGCGCCGATGTTTCCTATCTCCTCTACCTCCCAGAACCGCGATACGCTTTTCTCGAGCTGAGCGTTCGTTACCACGTGACAAGCGCGAAGCTTCTTGCCGTCTAAATGTCGATTTGCCCACGGCATGCTGCCACCTAACACCCAACCGAGTCGCGTTTTTTGCCACATCAAATTTCCTAATCCGACCTTTATCTGACCAACGCATAGAAGGTCCCAAAATAGGCATGCGCCAATCAACAAATCGACCCGACCCGATGTGTAAAAGTCAGGGTCCGCGGGAACTACTCCGGCAGGTATCGGAACGCTAACTTTGTTCAAAGGAACATTCGGCATTTCTTCGGTAATTTTCTCGATTACGAGACACGACAAATTAGCCTTAAAATCGGCACGACTAGACGCGATGCGAAGCTGCGCTGTGGATCGAATCGGGTTTCTAACTCGTCCCAAACCACCGACCATTGTTTCGACGGCCCGACGAGGTAGTGCAATTCGATCGAAAAATTCCCGGCTAACAAAATTTGCCTGAGACCCTACATCTAATAACGCGCGACATTTGTGGTTGTTTCCCTTGCTATCTATTACGTAGACTAACGCGGTCGAAAGTACGGTACATTCGGAGCCGACCTCGGCTGAATTTGCGATGCCCGAGTGCACCACGTGAGAAGTACTCGACACGGGGCTTTCTTCATTTTCTTCCATATCATTGATGCCCGCGTCCTCTCTATGCAACAAGGTATGATGCTTTCTACTACATTTACGACATTTCCCGCGGGTGCATGCCTTGATACTATGTCCCGGGGACAGACAATTGAAACACAAGTATGAGCGTTTCACTGTGTCATGCCTTTCCGAAAAGGGCATGGCTAGCCATTTCGCACAGTATTGCAGCGTATGGTCTCCGTTGCATAGCACGCATTTACTAAGTTTGCTAGCGACATGAGCTGCTGCTACGTAATCTCTATTTGGTCCATCGCGTGGTTTGCTAGTTTTCGGACGATCGACCGAGATGCCGCTACCGGACAGCCTATTTGCGTTCTTTCGTATAAGATACTGCGCCCTTTTTTCTAAAAATGCCGTGAATGCTTTAAGACTTGGCATTGCACGCGTCTCCATCGCGCGCTTGTCCCATTCATCGAGGGAGTCGCTATCCAAACCCTTCGCTAAACAGGCGCTGATGATCGCATCTAATATTTCCTGCGGTTTTAGCAGAGATTCGAGAGCGCGTAAATTGTTCACAACTGTATCTATGAGCTCGCCAAGTGCTGTGCCGTTTGATCCCTTAATTGGCTTAATTTCTAACAATGATTTTATGTGGTGAGCGATTAATGCCTTTGGATCGTTATAGCGTTCCTTTAATCGCGCCCAAGCTAATTTATAATTTGCTGCTGATACGCTGTAAGACTCTATTGCTCGCGCAGCCGGACCCGATAGTGACGCCACTAAATAATTGAACCGATCGATGTCCGTTAGCTTTTCCGAGTTATTTACTGAAGAGTTAAACGTGTCCCTAAAACGAATCCATTTGCCTACATCCCCATCAAAACTTGGCAGTTTTATGATCGGTAGGCGCGTCGAGGGAGGCGAATCGGACGACTCCGGTGTGGCGCTATTAGCCGACGATGGGCCAGGGGCCGAATTACCGCGAGCCGTCATCAGCCGAGCCTCGGCCCCAGAAACCGTGCGGAAATAGCTCGCCTCAAACTGCTCGCGCTTCGCGAACTGCGCTTCCTGATGCGGCGTGTCTATGACAGCGGCTTCTATCTGTGATTGTACTGCATCGAACTTCCCGTAGATACCTTCGTTTGCGCGAACGCGTTTCTCAAATGCAACTATGTCCGCACTAACGTCCGCTGACTCTACAAATTTTCTAAATATAGTGAGACGGACTTTCACAGTTCCGCGCTCAGCAACTAATGATTTTAACGCATCCATGGTGTACACGATAGAAACACAAACTAAAAACAAGGATATGACTCACGGAACCTGGAAGGAGTGGATCAGCGTTGCCAAGCAGCTTCAGCAGATCTTCTCCGACGTGGTCGTTGTATCCTGGCAGCCACGATGCTTCCAGACTAAAGAACCACCAAATGCCTTCCTCAATGCCAGAGATCCAAACGATGGCAGAAGGCTTCCGTGGTCAGCACGCTTTGTCGCTCTCCTGATGCAAGATGATTGCTATGGTGCCCTTGAAGCTGTACGCCCCTTGCTGCTATCACGTCCAGGGGCTTGGTGAACGTTGTCGTCTCACACAGAACGCCGCACTGGATGTACAAGCTGGTGTCCAAACTTCCAAAAAACCCAAGTTCCTCGACGAGATGGAGTTTTCCAACGATCAAATCCGGCTCGTAGGACCTGCGACGAGCCGTACCTCGTCGCGAGCGCCGCGTAAATAAGGAGCGAACGACGGCGACTTATATTTATAAACTCCAGCGACACAAACGCGCGCCAATCAGAGAGCGCCGCGGCCGCTCGACCGAGAGCGGCACTCTCCATGGTCCGCGCTTTCGGGCGCTATATAAGTCGCGTCGGAATACCGAAGGAGCGGAGTCTGCCCGGAGACGCTCACGTGAACACCGGATCGTCCAGCACTTTTCAGAGCTGAGGAACCATCCGTCCAGAACGCAGGCTGGAATCACGAGCTCACACAGGCGACTCCCCTCCACATCCCCGGCGACCGGAGATCGCCGTGCCACCGCCTTGGACCGGATCGGAGCCGTCGTGTCGACGTGGTGGGCACAAATACCCTTAGGTGCTTCTAAGGCGCGTGCGACGGTAACTCGTCACTCAGGTGCTTCTGTGTGAGAGTTGCTGCACCACTCGGCTCTCCGTCCGACCAGCCTGAGGCGACTGGCCTCCGACCTTCTTCGCTAGTCGAACCTCTGCGGTTTGACCTCGCGGCCTGGAGTGGTAACGGCGAGTACGAACCCCTCAGGTGCCTCTGAGGTACGTACGATCCGTGGCTCGTCCTTCAGGTGCTTCTGGAGGAGCGCCGCGGCGCCCGCGCTGCGTCAGTCGGTGACCTCTGACCGCCTCCCGTCACCATCCTACCCTCCAGCGTGAAATCACGAAACCCCGCGCCGCGAACGCGTCACGCCGCGACGTCGTGATACCGGTCGACCGACATTGTCCGCCGCGCCGACGTTACCTGTACCCGGATACTCGCGTACCACCGTCCGCCTGATCGTTTCATTAGTCACTCCGCGATCACAATATATTCTTTCTGTCACCATCTAGACCGACACCGTGGCCTCCGCTGACGCGATTGAGGACCCTTCATAACCACCGGCCCGCTAACCGGACACCGTAATTATTTAAGTATTGTTACGCAGTCGGACTTGCCGACCTGCAGGGAAAGTTTCTTTGTATTTACGTTTGGTACCGTACTTCGCGGAATAAAAGTTTAGTTCACAGTTATCCGATTTCGTCTCCACCTTATTTATCTACCTGCGAACCCTGTTCACTACTAAGCTACAGGGCATCTACGAAATCGGAACGTTGCAGACCAATGATAATTGTCCGCGGTTGATCAAGGAATGATCGTTCGGACATTTGGTGTATTTGCACTGCGAGGTGCCCGCTAATTTACTCGAAGGACCACCTTCACGTTTGAAGGACTAACAAGTTGAAGTGTGTTGAAACTAACTATATTTCGCACTATGTTTCAATGTTACAAATGTTACAAGGTTGAGAAAATAACTGGTCGCCTGCCTACTATACAATGCAAGCGAAAGCGAAGTTGATCGTCTTGCTGTCCAGCTACTTCTAATTCGAAATTCTGAGCGAGCTTCGCCGATGGTTCGGTTCTCCCTTCCCTTACGCGCTAAGATTCCCCTTCCTTGGAAATTAAGAGTGGGAGGAGCCGAAACTAAGGGCTCGGAATGGGCCCAGGGGTATCTGCAAAATAAGGAGACACGGCAAGATGGGGGTGCGGAGAAAGACGCCCGAGTGACGGTTCACGTGTCCCAAAGATGTTGACCAGTGCAGGAAAAACCCCACAGCTGGTAGCTATAAAACGCCAGGGGCATACCTGCAATCGAAGCGATGCCAGAGAAAACTAAAATGTCCCCCTTTTATCGACCCGGGTACGGGCGGCAATAACCATTAACGAAATTACGGTGACAGGCCCAAACCGTAGCCAGATGCCCAGGCCTAGTCCCAATCCTAAGGCACAATCGCCGTATTGATTTTACCTGAGCGCTGGCCGCTACAGTCTTTATTATCATTTTCAATGTCATTTTCATTTTGACTGTTTTCTAATGAATCATTTTCATCATTACCATTGAATCCTATTAACTTTACATTCTCTTCAACGATATCTACATGGCGAGCTACAATTACTCTATTATTTATCAACACTCTGTAGCCTACATTTTCATATCCTACTAAAATCCCCACGTCAGCTTTTATATCCCATTTACTCCTTCTATTAACCTCTGGTACTCTTACAAATACTCTACTTCCATATAGTTTCAAATTACTATAATAATATTAGGTTTTTCTCCCATCATAATCTCGTATGGAGTTTTTTTCACATTAGTATTCGCCAAGGTTCTGTTTTTCAAATAAACAGCGGTTTTGACTACCTCTGGCCAAAATCTGTTGTGTAACTTTGCATCAGCCAATAGACATCGCGCAGTATCCATTACTGACCTATTGTATCTCTCCGCAGTTCCGTTCAATTCGTGAACGTACGGAGGACACGGTTCAATATAGATTCCCTTCTCCTTAGCAAAATTGTATATTTCTTTATTTAAGAATTCTCTACCGTTATCGCATCTTAACTTTTTTGTTCTTTTTCCTGTTAAATTTTCAAGTTGATTAATGTATGTTACGAGACAGTCATAAACTTCATTTTTTCCTTTAATCGTATAAACTTTTCCAACTTTACTATAATCGTCTATCAAAACCAAAAAATATTTTTCACCCATAAAACCTACTGTACTGTGTGGTCCATTTAGATCTGCGTGTATAATTTCAGCTACATCTTTTGCTCTAGTTCTATTATTTTCAAAACTTACATTATGCATTTTATTTTGTACACAGGTACCACATTTTAAGTAATCACCTTCTAGTTTTTCTGGCAAACCATGAACTAAATTATTCTGGATCAAAATGTTTAAATACTTGAAATTTACGTGACCTAGAACTCTATGATATTTTTCTTTCAATGTCATATTTATATTCTCTGTTACATATGTTTGTTTTTTATCAACAAAACTACTTATTCTGTATAAATTATTTACTTTATTTGCAACTGCCACTAAATTATTTTCTTTAGAATAAATCTTCGAGGTATTTCCAATTGATACTATTTTATTCTTATCGGCAATTTTTCCAAAACTCATTAAATTTCCACTCATTTCTTTTACATAGAACACGTCTTGAAGTTTTACTTCGACCTCGTTGTTATTTGTTATAAATTTTGTTATTATGTCACCTACTCTAGTTGCCTTTAACGTTCTACCGTCCCCTATTTTAACATTAATGGGATTTTCTAGCTTATTAGATTTAACAAAGTATTTATCATGATTTATGTGACATCCCCGTAGCATAAGGATAGTGTGAGCGGTGTGTGAGAGTGTGAGCGCGCCGACCGGTATGAGTGTCTGCGTGTGCGAATCGGCCGTGGCGTTCCGCACGGCAACACCGAGCGCCAGTGTAGAGTAAACCATTCGTGTGAAATAAAGGACACTGATTATACTAGAATTCCATCAGATATTGCCTGTTCCCACAATTTATTATATGATCTGTACAACCACTGTCGAGTACCCATTCTAACCTATTTTAACAATTATTTACTTCAATATTGCAACCTACCCTACCGACCACCTCTGTTGCGAACGTAAGTCTCTTTTGATCCGCATTCTGGCGGTGTTGTTGTTGATGTTGTTGCCAATTGCCACCTCGTCCTTGGTGGTATATGCCTCTGCCTCTGCTGTAGTAACCAGTGTTACCGACATCTCGATGCTGTTGAGGTTGAAGCTGATAGCGCGCGCCTCCTCGCGCGTACTGCTGTCCTCTTCCTCTTGCGCTCCTCTACGAGGTTCCTGCGCTGCTTTGGCTCGTACACTCGAATTGAACATGTCCGGACTTTCCACACTTATAACACGTTCTTTCCCTTTTCTTCTCAGTTTTGAATACATTTGAATATCCGGTTTTGTTCTTCGTATTGTGATTTTCATCCTTTTCCTTGTCTTCATACATTTTGATTTTATTAATCACAAACTCAACTGTTTGGTCTTCTTCTTTTAAGACATCGATCAAATCTCCGATATGACTTAGCGAGGTTGGTAGCGTTCTTAGTAAATAGTTCAGCTTTTCCTTTTCACTCACTTTAGCTCCGGCATTTTTCATTTCAATTATTAGTTTTTCAAAATCACCGTAAAATTGACTAGATTCAGTGTAATCTTTCAATTTTATTTTTTCCAACTTGTTCCTCACACATATCTGCAGTGCAGTTGATTCACGTAAATACATCTTATCTAATTTCTTGATTATACCATAACTTGTATCTTCTTCATCGATGAGTTCCATTTGTCTGTTCGATAAAGCGCTGTACATGTAGTTCATCGCTTTCAAGTCAGCTTCATTCCACGTGGCTTCATTTTCTGTTTCAGCTCTCTCTCGCTGAATAACTTTCTCACATTTCTTCATATTTAGAAATATCGTTATTCTTTTCTTCCATGTACTATAGTCGTTACCATCGAATACAGGTAGCATCATTTTGAATTCGTCAGCCATATTTGTTTTAGAACTTTCACTTTTGTAGTTTTCAAATATCACCTTTTTTATAATTATTACGTTTGTCGCAATTTGCAGAAATCTTCTCCTTAGTTCTTCAACATTTATTTCTACTTTACTCTTCGATTCACTTTTCGAACCGCCACGTGTTTTCATAACCTCTTAGTCACACTTCTCGAACTTTCTTCCATAGAACGGATTTTCTACGTAAACCACGCTCTGCTACCATGTTGAGAATTAGAGGTTAGATCGTAGAAATCCGTAATACACTGACTTTTCACTAATATTTTAATCACAAGCTTTCTTAACATAATATTACATCAGGTCTTCTCGAATCAGATCTTACACACGCAGTTGCTTCGCTTGCTACCTGTGAGCTACTGCGCATGCGTTGCGTCTTCTCTTTCTTCTACACTCCGTCCAGTGTCACTCAACTCTCTCTCTCTGTGATATACATACATACATACATACATGCCAGTACAGTTAAATTTAATCATTTCTTAACAATCCCAATTCTTGGATGGTCATCAGAGATGTCATTGGGTAGCCGCAAAAAGGGTACTGCGGTACCTTAAAGGTTCTATTAATACAAGTTTGGATTTCAGGAAAACGAATCAAGGGTTGCATGATATGTTGATGCAGACTGGGGAGCCTGTACTATAGATCGAAGGTCGTATACAGGGTATGCTTTCATATTGAGCGAAGCTGCTGTATCATGGAAGTCGCAGAAACAGAGGACAGTAGCCCTATCTTCGACCTAGGCAGAATATATGGCCATCGCAGAAGGAGCAAAAGAAGCAATCTACCTCCAAAAACTTCTTGAGGAGCTTGGATTTAAAATTAGGGCTGTAATACTTAACGATAACCAGGGTGAAAATCTCAGGAGGCCCAACCGTGGAGGTAGGAAAGGAGGTGAGGATTACGATTGAACCAGTCGAAGAAGCGAAGGGTAAATTCGGTAATGCAGAGGAAACGAAGCGCAAGATAATGGAGGCCATCGATCCGAAAGATTTCGGAATGAAAGTCTCTAGAATCGTACCTTCAAGGAACAGTGGAGTTAAGATTGTGGCTAGGGCCATGGATATGGATAAGCTGGAAAAGGATCCGAAGTTGAAAGAAGCGGGACTAGTTGCAAAGAGTAGAATTGGATATCTACCTAGACTAATGATTAGGAATGTGCCGAAGGATGACGAGAAAGTAATGGAGTGCATTAAAAGACAAAACCTGGAGGCGGAAATGGAAGATACCATAAAAATTGTGTATAGGTATCCAGCCAGGAATCAACAGGACTCAAGCTGCGTAGTTGAAACAACGCCTGGTTTGAGAGACATACTTGTCAGCCAATCCAGGATTCACATCGGATGGAATGTGTGTAAGGTCGCAGACCACGTAAGAGTTGTCCAATGCTACAAATGCTTGGGCCTTGGACATATCTCTACGAGATGTGTGAGTAAGGAGGAGATATGTGGCATCTGTGCCGGAAAGCACGAAGCAAGGAAGTGCGAGAAGAGGAACACGAAGGAGGAAAAATGCCATAACTGTGTGATAGCAGGCCTCGCAGACACCAATCCCACAGCCTTTGACAGCGCGAAATGCTCAATAATGATTAGGAAGTTGAAGGACAGAATTAGAAATATCAACTATGGCTAGGAGAGTCATAGGAAATAAAGGAGGAGGCCGCAGGGGGGGCAAGGGGTGGCGCCCTACCGGAGCCTTTCGAGGCGCTCCAAGGTGTTGCACCTAATTCCGGCCGTGCAATTCCACCGCGCGATAGTGAAGGAAACCGCCTTGACATGAGTGTTAGGAATATATCTAACACGGCCTCAGAAAGAGGCATAACCGCCGGCATAGTACCTACACACAATCGAAGTAGTAGGAGGAGCGTCGAGACCTCTGTCTCGATGCCCGGTGGGTCGAGTGGTAGAGGGGATAGTGAGAGCAGGAGGAATAATAATGAAATGGAAGGGGGCGTGGGAACAATATCTAGGGAGGAAATCTCGGATGGGGAGGCGCCGAGGAGCGCTGAGCAATTCAGATGTCCTCAGTGCTTCCGCACCTTCGACAAGAAGACTGGGTTAGGGTTGCACAGGAAGAGGATGCACGAAGCGGAGGTCAACCAGGAGATTAACACAGCGAGGAAAAAGGCGAGATGGACAGAGGAAGAAATAGAAATAATGGTACGGGCGGAGGTTGAGGCGGAGGCTCAGAGCTTACCAATTAATAAGTACCTGATGGATACTACCGGAACAAGTCGCAGCTTGGAAGCAATTAAAGGTCTCAGGAAACAACCAAAGTACCGAGAGAGATTGCAACAGGCGAGAGAACGGGTGCAACAAGTAGGCATTGCATCAACGGATACTAGCAGTAACGCTAGTGACCGTATAAGAGACCAGCCGAATGCGGAACAAAACAATGTGGGGCGACTCGATGTAGAGCTACAGTTAAGTACATGGCTCACCAGAGCCAAAGAGAGGATCGATCCGAGAATGCCGGGAGCCTTAAGGATACTGGCAGCACCAATCTTGTGGTGGGTGGAGATGACCCCATCAGGGAATTGGAGGCCTGGAGCGCGGAGGTGTTTCCCCCCAAAAGGAGGGAAGAGACAAATGTAAGAAGGGTGGACAGTATAAGGCTCTTCAGAAGCTGTGGAAGAAGAGCATGACCAAGGCTGCGAAGAAGATCCTGGATGGTGATACGGATGCGATAGCACCCCGATGTGAAGACCCAGTATGATTTCTGGGGACCACTCATCGAGGAACCGACGGCCACGAATAAGGTAGAAGAAAGGCCGATAGGCACCGACGAGACTCCGGAAACACACTCCATAATGTATCCAATTACGGAGGGAAAGCTAGTGCAGTACAAAGTTCCGAATGGCTCTGCATGTGGTCCAGATGGAATCCATACCGATATGTGGAACAAGGGTATACCCACGATTATTAAAGCCTCAATTATGAATATCATCCTTAAATGTGGTAAAGTGCCAAAATTTGGAGAGACTCGAGAACTCTGCTTATTCCAAAACTAATGGGATCAATGGATCCGTCTACCTATAGGCCAATATCCATAGCCTCTGTTGCCCTACGACACATGCACAAGATCCTTGCCAGGAGATTGGTCGCACTAAATCTGTTAGATCCTAGACAGAAAGCTTTTATCCATCAAGACGGACTCGCAGAGAATATTTTTGCACTAGGCACACTACTTGATAACGCTAAACGGATGTTGAAACCAATACACTTAGCCACCCTGGATATTAGGAAAGCGTTTGACACAGTGTCGAGACAAGAACTCTTGCAAGCTGTGGCGAGAAAAGGGCTTGAGAGAAAATTCTGTACCTACCTGAATGACCTATACACTGAGTCCTGTACTGTCCTGGAGGTTGATGGAGCGACGTCGCCGGGACTGAAACCCACAAAAGGTGTTAGGCAGGGTGGCCCACTCTCGCCCCTCCTGTTCAATATAGTCATCGACGAAATACTGAATGTTATCCCGGACCATATAGGGTGCAAGGTGAATAACTATATTCTGAATGCTCTGGCTTTCGCGGATGATCTTGTGTTGGTGGCCTCAACGAAACAAGGCCTACAATCGATGTTGCGAATAGTGGAGGACAAATTGAGGAACTTCGGACTACAGGTTATGCCTGCAAAATGTCACGCCCTCTCTATGGAACCGGATGGGCGGAATAAAAAGATGAAAATCCATACAGAGCAGCTATTTACCTTGGGGAACGAATCCATCAAGCAGATCCAGCCAGGGGAAGTATGGAGATACCTGGGGGTGAACTTCTCGAGCAGAGGACCGACGGGTATCCAGGAAGACCTGAAAGAAAAATTAGAATGCATTACAAGAAGGCCACTGAAGCCCCAACAAAGAATTAAGATCTTGGTTACTTACCTGCTCCCTAGGTTCGTCCACCGCCTGTCTTCAGAGCCGTGAAGCACAGCACCCTGAGGAAACTGGATAAATTAGTGAGGAAAGCTGCAAGAAAATGGCTGATCTTACCTGACGATGTCCCAATAGCCTTCTTCCACGCTCCGGTCAAAGAAGGGGGTTTAGGCATCCCCGCCTTGGAATCTTGGGTACCTGAAATAAAAATGAAACGGATTAAAAACTTAGAAAACTCGACATGGGAAGGAACTCGAGCTATTCAAAGAAGCGATCACCTCCAGGAAGTCAGGAAATGGTGCGCCATCGCTAGGTACAGGAACGAAGAATGCGCTAAACTACTGCATAGGTCGGTTGATGGGAGCGAACTGAAGGAGGTGGGAGAAACCAGGCTATCCTATGCATGGTTCCATGACCCCTATGTGTCGATCCCCTCAAGGGACTGGATCCAGTACATCCGGACGAGGATCAATGCCCTGCCATCTGCGATGCGAACTTCTAGAGGTAACCGGAGACAAGCAAGGTCAGTTAGATGCAGAGCCGGATGTGACAGAGATGAAACGACGGCGCACATCATCCAGGAGTGTCACAGAACTCATGGAGGTCGAATACTGAGGCATGATACGATAGCGAAGAAGATTGCGAGTCTGCTCCATGGAAACGGTTACCTAGTTGAGAGAGAGAAAGTCTTTCCGACCCGGGAAGGTGCCAGGAAACCCGATATATTAGCCGCCAAGGAAGGAAATGTCTATGTTTTGGATGTGCAGATTGTCTCCGCCTACGGAAAACTTACACAAACCGGTAGGAGGAAAGCTGCATATTACCAGAATAATGGAGATTTAGTTTCAGGTGTAGCAGAATGGGCGGGGACCTCGGCACGTAAGGTCAAGGTCATGGATGTGACAATTTCCTGGAGAGGTGTCTGGTCGGCCGACTCGGCCGAACATCTGGTGAGACTGGGCCTGCGTCTGAAAGATCTTAGAGGCCTGACAACTAGGGTCTTGCAAGGATCCCATATGAACTTCATGAGGTTCAACAGAATGACATACATGGCCCCTCGGTATAGACCAGCATGAAGACGACGGAATGCTCCCACGCAGACGCTATATTGGAGGGTGCAACTATATATATGTTACATTGTTTTAACGTTTCTGTATTGTGTTACGTTAGGTTATGCTATGCTCTATTGTAATATGTTATTATACTATACTGCATCAGGTACATTATAAGGTTACACTATTACTTTAAGGTGCGTACTGAAATAGCACAAGGTTTTGTATGTCAGCGGTCTCACTTTCTGTACATATACACTTATAGCTGCGCTTACTCATATATGTTACGTAAATAACTATACACGCGTTACTTAGTAAGTAATGTAATACATCAAACCGATGCGGAATATATCCCCAATACCACAGTATTATACGTCGTATCCATGCGACTACTCATGGAAAATAAATTACTTTAGCCAAATGCCTCGTCATCTAATTAGTGACGCGCATGAATGGATTAACGAGATTCCCTCTGTCCCCATCTACTGGCGGGGACAGCTGAAGGCCTTCTCGTGGGTTCGAGAAGAGCACCTCTGACGTTCTACGCATGATGTATGTACTCACTGAGCTGCCGTGGTGCTGGTGGCTATGACCCAAAGTGAGAAACGACCAGCTTTTGCTCGGTTCGTTTGCTGGTACGTAGAAGAACTAGACGTACCAGCGTGCCAGCCAAATCGCAAGGTGGATGCGATGGCGTGTGAGGAAGGCGATCGAGTGCATCTATGGATGTTTCTTATGTTTTGCACTCGTTTGAAAGCAACACGCCGCTGGCACTTAGAAAACATGCACGTGTGTAGCGACTTGCTAAGGGATGGGCTCTGATTCCCCAGAGAGGCCGAAGTTGTAAAGGGACACTATGTGTCCTAGCTGCGCTTGAGCCTCCACGTGGTCCCGCTGGATGGCAGGCTCTTCGGAGTCGAGCGAACGAAACGAAGCGCAGTGGAGTGGAGGAAATAACCACTCAAAGTCCACGTCTCCCACGTGTTAAGCCGTGCGTGGCGACCCTTGTCGTCGGAAAAGAGGAACCTGGGATCTGAGGAGGCCCACCTCTGCGGGGGTGACGTCGCCCAACACGTACCTTTGGCCTCTGCTTCGGCTAGATGGGCGGCTAGGCGAAAAAAGTAACCCTATACCTAGTCAATCGGCTTGGAAGCTCCATTAGACTCGGTCAAAGTGGAATTCCGCAGGGCGAGGAAGTGGATGGTGGTTGAGTAATTGGCCACCAATATATCCGCAGACTATATTCAGGGTGATGCATCAACTTAGCGGGGCATTCGGTTCCGCGGTTCCATTTGAGGGTCCGAGGAGGCCGGTGCACGCAGCGGAACGAAGATAGTATTATTTCTTATGGATACTAGAAATAAAAAACGGCGAGTCAAGTCGACGGGACCAGTGCCGGATAAAACCGAGCATGAAGTCGTCGCAGCAGGGGTGGCGGTAGCTGGAAGCAGCGGAACTGCCCCTGTGTCAGTCAAAATCGAGAGGACCGAGGACTAGCTACAAGTTAGCCAGCCTAGCGTGACCCTCGAGAGGTGCGATGCACAGAAGGAGAAGGCGATAGCACCAGACGGGAAACCGAAGTGCAAGCCGGCTCCAAAGCCGAAGAAGGAGAGCTCCTCTCAGTCCGGGGAGGGCTCTAAGGAACAGAGGCAGGTTGTCAACCTCGCCAATGCGAAAGGCAAAGAACTCCAAGGGGGTAAAAACCCGAAGAGCGAACTCCGCCAAAAGAAGGCTGGGATTGTCCCTTCTTCTAAAAAGGACACGCAAACCGTCGACGGCGCACCAGCCAAGGCGGGGAGCAAGCGACTGGGAGGGAAACCGGTGGAGGCGGTTTCCGGGCCCAGTCGCGGACCGCCCCGCGGTCCAAAGCGACCGGTATAGCTGGACAGCGTGCTCACTCGACCTACGCTCAGGCAGTGAAGGTCGAGTGCCGAAAGGTCTCCCCGGACGCGGAAAAGCCACCACAACACGTGGTAAGGATCTTTCCGCCGAAGGGCAAAGAGCAGAGCAGCGAAGCTACTAAGCGGACTATTCTTGCTCTAGTGAAACCTGCGAAGGAGAAGATCCGCGTGAGGTCAGTCCGACTCATCCACTCCGGTGGCATCGTAGTCGAGACCGAGCGCAAGGAGGATCTTCAAGCCTTTACGGGGAGTAAGGGGCTGAAGGATAAAGGACTCTCGGTCTCTACGCCAACGAAACGGAACCCGTCACTCATAGTGTACGATGTTCCGAAGACGATGGCGAGACAAGAGGTTGCATCCAATCTGTGGAAGCAGAACCTCACCGAGATGACTCAGAAAGAGTTTGCCTTTAATATGAAGGTCGGTTACCAAGCCGGTCCCAAGGGCAGGGAGGCGACCAACTGGGTCATAGACGTCAGTCCGCAGGTTCGCCAGCGGCTGAAAAGTGGGGAAGGCCGGGTTTACGTTGGATGGTCAGCTTGTCGTGTACAGGACTACGTCACCGTTACCCGGTGCTTCAAGTGCCAGAAGTTCGGCCATACGGCCAAACGAGGCAAGGCTAAAGAAGATTTCTGCGGTCACTGCGCCGAAAAGGGGCATACCTTTGCCACGTGCAGCAAGAGGAGTGGACAACCGGTCTGCTCTAATTGTAAAGAGCGTGGTAAGCCGCACGGACATAAGTCCAGAGACAAGCTGTGCGCGTCCTATCAGGCCGCGTTACAGCAAGTTCTAGCTCGGACCGATTATGGTCTAGAGCGCCGAAGACAGACGACGGTGTCAGAGGTCGATTCGAATCGTGCAGCATAATATGCAGCGCGCTCGGATCGTTACCGATGAAATCAGATCTTTGCTGTATGCGAGAGGAGTTGATGTGTTGTTAGCTCAAGAGCCGTACAGCTGGGAAGGCAGAATGCCTGGGCTGCAGCGAACTACGAAACTGGTTGCGGAAGGGGAACGACCGTCGGCAGCGATAGCTGTAACGAGTCGGGACTTGACTGTGACCAAGTTAGCACATCTGTGCGACACACATCTATCCTGCGCGTGCGTTAATGGCAATTTCGGTGTCTTTCACCTAGTCAGCCAGTACTTTCAATTCTCCGAGGAGATTGAACCAAGTCTGGCTCAACTTGAGACAGTTCTTGCGGCACTGAACCACAGCCGAACCGTGATCGCAGCGGACGTCAACGCTAAGTCTCCCTTGTGGGGCAGTGCAACGACGGACGCGAGAGGCCGAATACT
The DNA here is from genome assembly GCF_051020765.1 of Lasioglossum baleicum. NCBI lineage: Eukaryota > Metazoa > Arthropoda > Insecta > Hymenoptera > Halictidae > Lasioglossum > Lasioglossum baleicum. Next base: position 661,315 of record NC_134948.1, on the reverse strand, counting down.
CGAAGAGTTCGTGGCCCGGCACGGCTTGGTTGTGTTGAACGAGACTGGTAGTATGCCCACGTACTCCAGTCCTTCGGGAGAGTCCTTTATAGATGTCACACTTGCGACACCCGACATGTCCGACAAAGTGCGAGGATGGAAAGTCCATAAGGACTTGACTTCCAGCGACCACGAGTCATACAATTTTCGTTGCAGTTCTCAGCCACGGTTGGTAACCGGCACCGCGAAGGACGGTTCCACCTGGATAGTGCGAACATGCAAAAATTCGATCGAGCGCTGCTGGAGAGCAAGAGGAATTTAACCCTCCGACCAAATGGTCGCGAGGAGGTTGAACAACTAGCACAGGAATTCGAGAGATCGATTGTCCATGCGTGCGATTCCTCTATGCGAACCAAGCAGTGGCACTCCAAGTCAGTCCCATGGTGGACACCTGAATTGACGAGACGGAAGAAGCACGTCAACAGATGTAGACGCGCCTTCCAGAACCCGAGTTGTTCGGAGGAGGAGAAGGCGGACCGACGAGCTGAGGATCTCGTGCAGAGAAAGGCGTACTCGGCCGCCGTGAGAGTTGCGTGGTATCAAAGTTGGAAAGACTTCGTTACCGAGCAAGGGAACAATGAACCCTGGGGGCTTGTTTACAAGATCGCCAGGGACAAGCTGAATGTTGAGACAGCGGTCTCCAACATCAGCACGAGCGAAGGACACACGATGGACTGGGAATCCACTGCGTCAGCGCTGCTGGAGTATATAGTTCCGAACGATTCGTCTGTGAGCGACACTCCCGAGCAAGCGCAGCTTAGACTAGAAGCCACTACCGAGCCGACGACTGAAGACGAGCCTGCCTTCACTAGCTGGGAGCTTGAAGAAGCGGTGAAAAGTTTTAAGCAACGCAAGTGCCCGGGCCTGGACAGAATAGAGCCGGAAGTATTGAAACGCTCCGCCGGAATACTCTGTGTCGAGTTGCTTCGGCTCTATAACAGCTGCCTTGAGTATGGGGTCTTGCCCTCCAGGTGGAAAGTCGGCTCTATCAGAACTATTCTGAAAGGGCATGGCAAACCGGAGACGGAGGTGAAGTCCTATCGACCAATTTGCCTACTATCCGTAGTAGACAAAGTCCTTGAGAAGCTAATCGCTAGACGGTTAGCTGATTTGTTCCTACGCCATGAACATGCGTCTGACCGGCAATACGGATTTAGACCGGAGCGATCTACGGAAGATGCCGTAGTAAAGCTCAGGAGTCTGGTGTCCGGCTGCGAAGACAGATATGTCATGGCGCTCGCCTTCGATATCTCGGGAGCATTTGACAATTTATGGTGGCCGAGCATCCTCAACGAGTTGAGGAGGCGAGGCTGTCCGCGCAACCTTTATAAGCTGATAGTCGATTATTTCGCCAACCGTAATTCTTAAATCTAATCACGGAGAAGTGCGGAAAGGCGTAACTAAAGGCTGCCCACAGGGATCGATTCTCGGTCCGAGATTTTGGAATCTTGTCTTTGACTTGATTCTATAGCTCTTGCCGAACGCCGGACTCGCTTGCGAGGCCATTGCCTATGCGGACGACCTATTCGTGCTTGTGTCAGGCAGCTCGAGGAAGGAAGTCCAGCTCAAGGCACAGAAGGTGGCGGATACGATATCTGCGTGGTGTAAATCGCACAAGTCATCGCTGTCTGCTGCCAAGACCGAGATGATACTCTTGAAAGGCCATCTCCATCGGGAGAGGCCACCTGTGGTGAAGGTTGATGGAAAAAGTATCGCCATGAAGGATACCATTAGGTACCTTGGCGTATACTTTGACAAACGGATGGGAGTTAAGTCCCACGCCGAGTATGTGAGTGCTAAGTCGATGAAAACGTTTAGTGCGTTGACAAAGATTGCTCAATCGAACTGGGGATTGGGATATCGGGCCATGCGTACTATGTACTGCGACGTTGTCCCTTTTTCGAACGGTTTTATGGCCGACGAAAAACGGTCAACCCCGAGATTTTATAGGCTCTGAGACCGGGCCGTGCGCGGCCGTGCGGACACGGTCCTCTCGGTGCAAAGGCGGAACTCGGTGGAGGCTTGAACGAACAACGCGACGATAGTTCGGGCGCCAGGTATTTAGAAAATACCACGCGAAACACGATGGTGACCTCGAACTCGGGGAAGCCGAGTCCGAGAGTCAAGCCCCCCACGAAACGCGGTCTGAAATAATGACGCGAACGGCCAGATGATTCGAGCGCAGGAGATAACGGGGACAGCCCTCACGGCAGGACGGATCTCGCAGGTGAAGAATCAACAATCGGAATTGGCTCTTAATCTTTAATGGTCACGAAAGTAAAAGATACAGGCGAGCGGCCACGAGGCCGCGAACCGGGAGCCCGCGCTCCTTGTACACTTTAGCGGAAGATGATCGTTCGCTGAGCGCGTTAGTCTATAGTGATTCTATCGCGGACGTACGATGCTACGGTACAATATTCGAGTTGTTCGTCGATACAAGATTCCGCGAGGCGCGGATGAACGGCGCAATTCCTACGACTGTCGCGAGAGTCCGAGGCGAAGCGAAATTGCCGACGTGCGATGGATAATCCACGGCCGTACGCGGGATTCGAGGCGCGTAGACCGCCGCGGCTCACGCGTAATTCCGCCTACGCTTCTACCGTCGCCGACTATCCGAACCGAAGACTATTCGAGACTTATTCGATACCGACACAACTCCCGAGGAAGACTTCCGATTTACGAAATTAAGGGAATTCTTGTCGCGAAGGCTCACTGCGTCCTTGAGGAGGACGCGAGCGAAGGCTCGAGGCGCCCTGCGCCTCGGCTCTTACGAAATCTCCGAGGACGAGACGAACACGTGTCGTCCTCGCGCGAATAACACGAGCCACCACGATTAACGAATCGAGGAATCACAAAATCGACTTACCGTTGACGATATTTCTCTCAGGCCTTTAGCACCGGACTTCTGGACCCTTAGGCTATCGTCCCTCGTCCCAAATTCCGCGCTGAGCCGAAAACCGAAGTCAAGCCACCCGCGACGCGAAACTGATCGGTACTCGGTATTTGGAAAGGGCGAGATTCGGTAAAGCGAAAACGTGACTCTACTCGAGGAGCCTCTGTGCGACAGTGAGTCCTCGATCCGCATCGACGGAACGCATCGATCCTGGTTCCCCCCACTCCGAGCGTATTGCCGAATTTTCCGATAGGTGCCGTACGCAACGTAACTAGGTTGTCGCAGGATCGCAACTACGAAAAAGTCCTAGGGCCCCAGACTTTACGCGACCACTTAATTTACCGCGACCTTTGAATTCCCGCTCGCCCTCGGCGAGCAGTTCGCATAATCCTCGGCAGCCAATTCGACACACCACCCACGCTGAGATCCTAGTTGAGCGGGATGAGACGGCGGCGGGACTCGGGCATGCTGTTGTTCGCTATAGGATCTCTTCGTCCCACGACGGCGCCTCCGGGTTTGTTCGCCCGTGTGTGATGACTTGTTTTGCTGCTTCCGGCGCCGGATTTGTTCGTTGGCCATCCTTTTATTCGGTCTTTGATCCTTCGGCACCTTTTCGGACTCGTACGCTTTCTTTATGATCGATAATTGCCTGAAACGTCGTACTCCGTACGCATAACAGATGGCATTAGTACGGTGCACGAAATCGGAAGATTTTCCTCTCGGAGTGCTCTTATGGCCTGCGGGTGGCTTACGTAACCGAAAAAGGTCGGTCCGGTCCACACGTAATTCGGCTGTTTGACCGAGTTCAAACGGCGAAGTGACGTCGCACGCTTGCAACGTCACAGTACGTAAGCCTGTTTGTCCCGATCGTGGCGTACGCTTCTGCGGGCTGGGCAGACCTTCTCACCCTTAAATCGCGAGTATCTCTCATTAGGGCGCAGAGGAGAGCACTGCTTGGCTGCACTAAGGCCTATAGAACGATATCCACCGACGCGGTCGCTGTGATCGCTGGTGCGGTACCGATAGACTTGGTGATAGCAGAACGAGCGTGCGCCTATAAGATACGAAAACTACAAGACGTAGAGTATGAGACATGTCGAATAAGTCATGCCGATTTGGCAAACGGAGTCGTGAGTCCGCGCGAGGCATTAGCCGAGGTAAGACGGACCGCTCTGGCAGTGTGGCAACGGAGATGGTCGTCATCGCAGAAGGGAAGGATCACCTTTCAATACTTCAGCGATGTTTCAGACCGACTCTCTGCGCGCTGGGTGATCCCTGATCACTATGTGTCTCAGTTCCTGAGTGGACACGGAGATTTCCGTGCGAAGCTCAAAGCCTTCACGTTAGTAGAGGATGAACACTGCGAGTGCGGTGAAGTGGAAACACCGAACCATATCTTGTACGTGTGTCCTCGGTACGATCAAGCGCGGGAGCTCCTGCGCCGGGAAGCCATCGCTAAAGGCCAACAGTGGCCGGTGCGAGAAGTTGTCCTGGTAACAGAACAACTGTTCTGGAGTTTCAGGAAATTCGCGCGAGACGTACTTAAGTCGAAGGCTACTCGAACGCGAGAAGTCACGGTCTAGAGGCAAAAGAATACCTCTACCGAGACATCATGGATCGACCAGCTGGCCGGGACTCTGTATGGGTCTCGGTCCCTCGGGCCGGGAATGAAAGCCCCTCCTGCTTTTAATAAGCAAGGAGCTCCTGGAAATGGGTTGGACTCGAGGTGGCAGTTGGAATCGACGTTGCGGTCCCTCCACATGGCAGCGACGAGGAAGTAGAGCCATAACATCTGGCAAGGCGATATGATGGTGTAACAGACCTGCACCGAGCAGTCCTGTCACCAACGGTTCTTTTCGAATACAGCCCCAAAACAAGGGCGGACGCGATCGAAACGTACCGAAAACAGTACGAACCCTCTACCGCACCACCAACCCTCACCACAATGTTAATGGTATATAAACCGAGGCAAATAAGACAAATTACCGCATTCCGTCTAGAAGTATTCTAGACTCCTGTCCTGTACTCCTGCCTGAGACGAGCCGTCACAGCGATCACCAGGAAGCCGACACATCTCCTATCCAGGGTGAGTATCCACACCGAAATCCGTTTCGCCGAGCCGTCGAAACTCTCACCCGAAACCCGTCTCACCGAACCGTCGAAACCTGCACTCCGACCTCTGTTTCGCCGAGCCGTCGAGACTGTCCCTCCGAAACCCGTTCGCCGAGCCGTCGAACTCTCCGCACCGACCTTCACTTCGCCGAGCCGCCGACGACTCCACCGATACACCCTTCTGTTCCACAGCACCACCGAGACACCCACCGATTTCGCCGAGACACCGAAATCTCCGACAACCACCGCCGGTCCCGCCGAAGCCACCGAGATCCGATACACCGTTCCGCTCCGCCGAACCGCCGGAATTCGCGCCGCTAACAATCGTTCACCGTCCGAACTATTTTGCCGCGATACCGATGCACGCCGTATACCGCCCCGACTCATGCATGTACGCTGCAACCATGCATCTACGTCGCGCCTAAGAAGCAGCACTGTTTACACGTTTGTATTCGTTTACGTTCTCTAAATATAGTACGTCATTTAACGTAACTGTTGTTTCCGAATTCTTTCCGAACCTTCGCACCTCGTCTTCCCGCACCGCCCGAATCCCCTCGTCAACTAACGAACCTTGGTCCGACGAGCTGTCCAAACACTGAGGGGTCAGCACTGCGAAGATTTCGATTACCGCCGGAATCGACGACCGTTACATGGAGCCCGAACAGGGACCTGGTGCGAAGAAACCGCGACAATAACAACAGTTACCCGGTCGACCGAGAATCAAAGACTAACGAGCAAACACACCGTCGCGCGCGATCGACAATAGACTAGGCCGCCGCGTAGTAAATACATAACATCCCCGGAACCAACTACCGAAAGTACGAGCCCGTGGCGAACCGATTACAATCAAGACCGTTCACGCCATCTCTTGCACGGCCATCGTGATACGCGTCAATACACGCACGGATTTGAAAATTTCATGGAATGCCGACGAGAGACACACTCCGGCAAATGAAAGCACGATTAATCACCGACCTACGCCTACGAAATTTACCCACGACCGGGACGACCACCGAGTTACGGCAAAGGTGGGAAGATTATCTATCCCATATGGCCGAACCGAAAACGCCGACACTCCAGAGCACCGCCGACACCTACAACTCGGCGCGTCCACTAGCCAAACCACCCTCTTACACGTCCCCAGCGCCTCTGCGAACAATGACCCACGCAAAAATTTGGACCGCATGAGGAAATGGGGATGCACTAGCGATGGAAAAGATCCATACGCATTCATAGAACGAGTGGCCGAGTTACAAGCCTCGTACCGATTCACCGATAACGAATTATTAAGGGGGTTACCGGAATTGCTACGGGGGGACGCCCAGTTATGGTACCGGAACACGCGCCTACAGATTTCGAACTGGATTTTCATCTTTCCCCATTTCCCCTATAGCTTCCATTATTTTCCCTTTCAGCCCTTCCCAGTCTTCCTGCGAGCCATCCCCTCCACTTGCTCTAGCTGCAAATTTTTCCCTAAATTCCTCCCCTGCTTCTTCCGATCACCTCCCCACCATTCTTCTTTTCCCTCCTCCCTTCCTCCCTTTTTTCCCTCCCATCTCCCCCTTTACCCATACTATTACGGGCATATGGTCTGAGTCTATCTTATCCCCAATCTCTACCTTTCCCACACCTTCCCTTGTATCCTCATTCCCCAGCACGTAATCAATCACCGAGTTCCCTCTCGCCCCTACGTACGTCCACTCCCCTTCCTCATCCCCCTTTATATTCCCGTTCATAATTCCCCACCCCCTTTCTCCTATGTAGTTACACAGTCTCCTCCCATCCCCATTAACTATTAGGTCCTTAGAACTTCTTAACCCTCTCCCCCCTCCTTCTTCTATGACCTCTCCCCCTTCCCTTCCCGTTCTTGCGTTAAAATCCCCCCCAACAATCACCCTTACCCCTTTTTCTCTAGCCTCTACCCATTCCCCCATCTCATCTAGCTTCTTGTCTAAATCCCCATTTACATATACCCCCACCACCCTCCACCAACACCCCTCTAACTTCACCTTCACCGACATAATCCCCTCACTTCCTTTTTTGTCCCCCCCTTCTATTTCTAATTCCTTCCTCACACCTACTACCATACCCCCTTTTGCCCTTCCCTTCTTTTCCTCCCTTTTTGCCCATTGAGCCTCCCACACATACCCTTTTGTGAGCCTATCCCTGATTTTATCCCACCCCTTCTCTTCCAGCCACGTCTCCATCAAAACTACTACATCCCAATCTTCAATCCCTTTCCAAAACTCCTTATTTTTATTTAACAGCCCTGCCACATTCCAGAAACTAATCTTATACCCTTCTCTCTTCTTCTTATCCCCACCCTCCCCTGATTCCTTCCCTATTCGTTTCCCTGCCCCTCTATCAATTTTTCCTCAAGCTCATCCCACCTTTTCACCTTCCCATTTACCCATAACTTCATGTATCCTATCTGAACATTTTTTCCCTCCCTCCTTTCTTTCTCAGCTGCCCTTTCAATTTTCCACCTTGCCCTCCTCTCCTCTTCTGTTAAATCGTTCTCTACCCTTTCCTCTTGCCCCCTAAGCTTTTTCTTCCCCTCCATTACCCTTCTTTTAGTTTCCCTACTTGACAGCTTCACCAGAACCATTCCCCTCCCGTCTTTACCTACTTTCCCTATCTTCCTAATTTCATTAATACCCTCTTCTTTCAACTCCATCTTTTCCCACAGTCTTCTAACCTCTACTTTTATATCCCTACCCTCCACCTTTATCCTCCTTATTACTATATTATTCTTCTTCTCCTCTCTATCCCTCTTGCCTGCTTAATTTCTAATAACCTTAATCTTTTCCTATTCTCATCTATATTTATTTCTCCCCTTGCCCCATACTCCCACGCCTCTTTTCCCCCCCTTTCCTTTTCCCCTATCCATTCCTCCACTTTTCCCAATTTTCCCTCTATACAATCTATTCTCATATCTGCTTTTTCCCTCTTACCCCCTTCCCCCTCCTCCCTCACTAGCTCCTCTATTCTCCCCTCTACCTTTACTACCCTTCCCTCTAAGCTTTCTAACCAATTCCTCATCCTTTCCCTATTTAGTTCTTCCTCCCTCCTCTCTTCCCTCCATTTTTCCCTTTCCCTCCTCCATTCATCTATTAACAATTTCCCTTCCTCCCTTTCCCCCCTCATCTCATCCCTCATCCTCCTCACCTCCCCCATTAGCCCTCTAAACATTTCTTCCATTTCTTTATAATTTCCTCCCTCGCCCCTGTTATCTTTCTGCGGAGACCTCCTCGTATTATCGCTTTTTTTAAAAATTGCGTTAACATCCTCCTCTCCTTCCTCTACGTTCTCAAACCCCCTTTTCCTCCCCACGGAGTCCACACTTTCAGAGCTGAACCACCGCTCTATATTACCATCCCTCATGATCATCCCCAATCTACCCTTCGCTTCCTCCCTCTCTATCCCCTTTTCTACCCCTCTTCTCTCGCCCATTTTCCTACACTCTCAACTTTTTCCCTCTTACTTCTTTTCAAAAGTTCCCGCTTCTTACTCTACCTGTCACCTATTTTACTTTTCTCTCTCCAGATCGCGCCACCTTCCTCCTACTCTCTTTTCCCGCGCCCACCTGCCTATCTCCACGCCAACCTAACCTATTCTCTTCGTTCACTTATCCCTTCCTATTGCTTTTTCTCTCACTCCCACACCCTTATCCCTTTCTCTCCCACCTATCCTTAGATCTCCTAACCCCTCTCAGCAGTTTTCAGCACTCGCACTTCTTTCCACTCCACTCTAGCACACCAAAATCACGCACAGCTAATTACCTACCACAATCTCTCACACAACCGGAAACGGAAGCCAATATATTTTTTATATAATAAACCATTCTCTGTTACACATTGTGAATATATAAAATGTATATGTTAACCCATTCTGTATATTTTTATATACTCAAATAAACTTTACAAAACCTCACAATGTGGGCTCAATCTTGGGTTTTTCCACAGATCGTGTTCTACAACCAAACGTATGGCATACATCAAACGCGCCTATTAATATTATAAATGTGAATATAATTAGAGTAGAATGCAATGTAACCACAGGATCGTACTACAATGGTGCACTCATTCATACTTTACACGAGTTCGCTCCTAAGGTGCCGCCGGGATATAAAATATCCGAAACACCTACACAAGTCATTTACCTTCCAATCGTCACGCGAGCAATAGACAATTTAACGATTCACATCGTAGATCAAGCCGGAAGTTTAGTTGATTTTCGTGGTGAAGCAATTACGGTGCGACTACACGCGCGGCAAAGCAATGTTAATTCATAACAATAACGCAACAATCAACGTGATAAACAAGAATACATTAATTAATAAATAATTGACTGCACAAAACGTGAAATATCTACAATCTTTGGGATTTATTGTTAAAAAGTGAATCTTTGTTAAAAAAGTGAAAGGGGTAAAAGAAGTTCACCATGTTCGATGACATTTTGAGCATTTCGGAGGATCGATCTATGACAATAGAATAACGAAAATTGAATTACACACATACAATCCATATGCAAACACAACATTTGGAAACAATGATGAGATAAGAATACCCATTCAGCAACAAGATTTGTACACGCTACCTTGCAGAAGCTTTCTATATATCGAAGGAAAACTTAGTTTACCCGGAAAACTTGATTTAACTACAACAGGTGCATCATCTATCGGAACAACATCTTTAGACAATGCCGTTGCATTCATGTTCGATGAAATACGCTACGAATTGAATGGGGTTGAAATCGATCGGAACAGAAATCCGGGTACTGCTACAACTATAAATAATTATGTTAGCCTGTCCACGATGAGAAGCAATGCATTGTCCAATGCAGGGTGGACTCATAAGGAAACGATGCTTGGAGAAAAAACTGCCACAGCCACTGCACCGATAAATTTCAATTTTTGCATACCCATGAGCATGTTATTAGGCTTCTGCGAAGATTACAAACGCATTGCAATAAACGCGCGACATGAATTGATTTTGATTCGCTCGCACACAAATGCAAACGCATTGTACAGTCCTGCGGACAAAACAAAACCTATTTTAGATCTATATAAAATTCAATGGCGAATGCCACACGTCACATTGGATGAAATACATAAGCTTTCTATGTTGCGTATTTTAAGTAATGATACACCTATCAGTATGAGCTTTCGATCATGGGGATTGTATGAATATCCTTTGCTACAGACAACCACGAAGCATACGTGGGCAATAAAAACCGCTCCCCAAATGGAAAAACCCCGCTATGTAATATTTGCTTTACAAACTGCGCGAAAGAATAATTTAAGTAAAAAGATTACTCGATTCGATAATTGTTCTTTGTCTAACGTTCGACTTTATCTAAATTCAGAAACTTATTCGTACGATGATTTAAATATTAATTTTGATAATGGAAAATGTGCCTTGCTCTATGATATGTATGCCAAATTTCAAGAATCCTACTATGGAAACGGTGATGCGTTACTCAACGTTGCAAATTTCGTGGAATACGCTCCACCTGTCGTTCTAGATTGTTCTCGTCAAAATGAAACATTAAAAAATGCTACGATTGATGTACGAATTGAATTTGAATGTAGAACGGACATTCCTCCATCGACAACTGCATACTGCTTAATAATACATGATAGCATGGTAGAGTATAATCCATTAACAAACATTGTTCGAAAAATTACATGAAAAAATGTATTACTTTTACAATAATAAACATAATCTTTATATAATCAATTCTGATGTTCATAAAATGAAATTCCCACACTGATAGCGATATCGGAGAATAAAACAAAAGGTGGGGGGGGTAGAGATGATGGTATAAATAGGATCTACACAAGTCCAAACAAAGTTATAGCATCTGACGCATTACGCTCAAGTGTATCGAATAAAAGAGATCTACACAAGTACATACAAAAGTTATAACACCTCAACATATTACACTCAAGTTATTTATCAATAGTAAGTATATTAAACTTTTTTAAATTGTTTAAAATTTTCACACTTTTTTTTTATTCAGATGAATCAAATCACACACATAATTGATATGGATGGATTCGGTATTGAAAAAAAATTTTTTTGTAAGGAATTGGCAATAATTGATGTTTGGAATGGTTGCTTTAAAAAAGTTGATTTCCAATTAGGCCGAAATTATTATGACCTATCTGACGCGGATAAAAAAACTGCTAGATATGTCACGAATTTTGTTCATGGAATCCCTTTTAAAGATTTTGGGCACGAACAATACAAGCAGCACGAGCTATCCAATGTAATAGAAAATTTTGTATACGCATATGAACATCCAGTAGTAGCTTACAAAGGTGGAAACATTGAAAAAGATTTACTACAACAATTAGGCATAAAATCGCTTAATTTGGAATCACTTGGTTGTCCAAAATATGATACATTATTAAAATGCCCTACATACAAAATTGATAACAATGTATTGTGCAACCTCCATTGCCACACGCCTTCAAGTTATTTAAAAACGCCAATATATCATTGTAGCTTACATGAAGTACAGACATTTTGGGAATGGTTAAAAAAAATACGATAATAACAATGGTAAAAAATTTTTTAGTCACAATGATGCGTTTCCCTCATCATGTACCAGCAAAACCCAAGTCTGATTATTGCTTGGAAAGTGAAAGACTGGACAGTTTTCGTGACTGGACTTATTCAAATATTGTCGAGCCTAAAAGACTTGCTGCAGCAGGATTTTTCTGCCTGGACTTTAACGATTGGGTGGAATGTTTTGAATGCAATATACAACTACATAAATGGGAAAAGGAGGATGATCCAATGGTGGAACATAAAAGCTGGTCAAGACAATGTCGATTTATTCGTGGAGAAAATTGCGGTAATGTACCGATTGGTGTAGATCCCAAAACAATTGACTTGTCACCGTGTGGTGTGGACAAATGTGGGGTGTGATGTGCTATAGATGTCATTTTGTCATTTATAAAAATGAAATAAAACATCATTTAATAAAAAATATGTTTATATTTAATTAATCTAATTCCCACAAATCCTTAATGCGTCTGTTTTATCGTAGAAAAGTAGTTGGTTAAAAAAGTTCTTAGTTAAAATTTGGTATCAGGAGTCTATGCCGCTTCTGAACCAGGGGGGGCTCTCCCTAAGAGATTATCGTGATACGTGTCAAATAATTCTATTACAATGGTCGCAGAGGTTATAGCAATTATAAAAGGTTATCATTGGACAAGATAATAGCCACTAATTTTTTAATTATTACAGTCGTAAAGATATCAAATCTACTGATAATTCTATTGCTACAGTCACAGAGATGATTAAAATTGGTCAAAGAGATATGTGTCAAATAATTTTATTGCGAAGATTACAGGGGTTAATGCGATTGCAAAAGGTTATCATTGGTCAGCGAATAAAACATTGTTGCGCGGCATTGGTTTTTTCCTTGATAGTAAAAATTGTATTCGCATGTGTAAAAATTGTCGCTTCTTCCCTGTTAGAGAAGAAAAAAGTTGTCACTTATTTAAAATTGTTGTTTATTCCTGAAGAGTGTAAAAATTGTAACTTTTTTCCTAAAAATTGTGTGTATAAATAATTAGATTGTGAAGTAAAAATTGTTGCAAAAATTAGATGAGGTTTTTCTATTGGTGAGGGGGTAGATATAGGGTAGAGCGCTTAAAAAGAGGAGTGTTTAATTTAAAGAGTGGAGTTGGTAAGGTAGAGGTGCCAAATAATTCTATTGTGAAGGTTACAGAGGTTACTGTGATTGTAAAAAGTTATCATTGGTCAGCGAATAAAACATTGTTGCTTGACATTGTTTTTCCCTTAGTTAAAATTTAGCATCGGGGTTATGTGACAAATAATTTAGCTAAATCTACGAATAAAACATTGTTGCGTGGTATTGGTTTTTTCCCTTAGTTAAAATTTAGCATCGAGGTTATGTGACACGTGTCAAATAATTTTTTAAGATGGCAATCACTGATTTTAATTATTACAGTCGTAAAGATGTTAAATCTACAGATAATCCTATTGCTACGGTCGCAGAAATTATCAAAATTGCGTCAAAAAGATACGTGCCAAATAATCCTATTGCGAAGGTTACAGAGGTTATTGCGATTTTAAAAAGTTATCATTGGTCAGCGAATAAAACATTGTTGCATAACATTGGTTTTTTCCCTTAGTTAAAATTTAGCATCGTGGTTATGTGACAAATAATTTAGCTAAATCTACGAATAAAACATTGTTGCGTTGTATTGGTTTTTTCCCTTAGTTAAAATTTAGCATCGAGGTTATGCGACACGTGTCAAATAATTTTTAAGATGGCAATCACTGATTTTAATTATTACAGTCGTAAAGATGCCAAATCTACAGATAATCCTATTGCTACAGTCACAGAGATTATTAAAATTGGTCAGAGAGATACGTGTCAAATAATTCTATTACGAAGGTTACAGAGGTTACTGTGATTTGTTGTATGGTATTGGTTTTTCCATTGGTGAGGGGGTCGGTAGGGTAGAGCGCTTAAAAAGGAGAGTGCTTAATTTAAAGAGTGGAGTTGGTAAGGTAGAGCGCTTAACTTAAAGCGTGGGGTTGGTAAGGTAGAGTGCTTAATTTGTTGTGAAAAGGTTAAATTTGTTAGGAAGAAGATGATTAAAGAGCAGAGATGGTAAGGTAGAGTAGTTAATTTGTTGGTAAGGTAGAGTACTACAAATCAGTCGGTAAGGTAGAGCAACCCCCCTCCCCCCTCCTCCTCGCATATCCCCACCCTCCACCAGTTCCCCCTCCCCCACCCCTCCCCAAGTTCCCCCTTCCCCTACCCCCTCGCCCATCCTACCTCCCCTCTCCCCGCACCCCCCTCGCCTAGGATGAGCAAACCGGCCTAGCCCCTCTACTCATGTACTACCGGTCCTGCAGTGTACGCTATTCAAACCAATACGCCGGTGGCACTTAAAAGAACAGATTCCCGCGTTTCGTTCGCGCCGGGGGGCAAAAACCAATACGCCGCCAAACATGAAACCAATACGCCGCTGGAACAGAAAAAATACGCCGCTGCAGACGAAAGCAATACGCCGCTGGAACTTTGAAATTTTTTCCCGTCCACATATTATACGCGCGCACGGGGAAATTTGTACACGCTACGCTTCGTATTATTTGTGAGAGAACATAATATGCTTTCTTTTTTTTTCCTAAATTAACAATCAACTATTATTATTCAGACTTTTGCTCATTTTCGTGTGCTTTTCAGTTCTCTTTCCATTTTTAGTACACGGAAGAGTAATCGAATTTCAATTTTCTTTTTTTTTCATTTCGACGCTAAGAATCATATTTGATCGAATGAGAGAGAGAGAGAAAAACATGCAATCTAAAATCGTTTGAATTTCACTTGAGAAACGCAACTATATAACGAGACATAACTCTCTAATAAACACGCGATAATTACTTATTATTTATTTATTTATTTATAGTTAATGCCGCGCGAACCTGGTATACGAATATCGCGTCACGACGACGGACGATTCACCGAGACCGCCGCGGACATACTTATCCAAGCGTGTGTCTGTATACGCGTAGAATTTCAAAGTTCCAGCGGCGTATTGGTTTCATTTTGTAGCGGCGCATTGCTTCTATCTGCAGCGGCGTATTGCTTTCGTCTGCAGCGCCGTGTTGCTTTCAATTCTAGCGGCGTATTGCTTCTATCTGCAGCGGCGTATTGCTTTCAGTTCTAACGGCGTATTGCTTCTATATGCAGCGGCGCGTTGCTTTCGATTCCAGCGGCGTATTGCTTCCATCGATTCGATAAATACTCATCCTAGCGCTTTCATACTTGATATTTGTCGTTAAAATGCTTTACCATACGATGATCTAATATTTATAATTGTCCGAGTAAGCCGGAAAGATAAGTTTACTCTTGGCGGTCGGAGCAATATTTCTCAAAAATTGCAGCAATACGCGTCCGAGAGCTTGGAAACTCGAGAAATATTGATGAAACGCGGTATTATGCGTGGATATAACGATTAAAGTGGTGCGGGAGCTCGGGGAGAAAAGTTTACTCTTGGCGGTTGGACTTAGAAAAATTTCGCTCGAGCTCCTTCGCACGGCGATCCGACGCGTCTCGACGCTCGAACGATTCGCTCGAGCGGCCGAGTAAGCGATGCGCCCCGGACATTATTCTTAGTTTATTCGATAAATATTCATCCTAGAGCTTTGATACTTGATATTTATTGTTAAAATGCTTTATTATACAATGATCTAATATTTATAATGGTCTAGATACGATAGAAAGATAAGTTTACTCTTGGCGGTTGGACTTGAAAAATGTTCAAAGTGCCGAGATAGTATATGAAAAGTTGAATATTTTGTGTTAAATATCCTGGAAATATAAATATTTATTGTGTTGTACAAACAAATTTTTCATGCAAAAATTTTTGTAAGTCCCAACAGCCCCGCCGGATGGGCTGTTGCCGCGGCGGTTTGCGCCCATAAGCGCGCGTGCTATTCACCGCGCGGCGCCGGCGTCCTTGCTGGCCGTTCGGTATCCTTAAGAGACTCGACGGTTCGGCGAGTCGGGCGGTTCAGCGCGCGCTTGGGGCTATTCTACGATCTCGGTCGAGAAGCAGTTCACGGCGCCTCGAGACTTCGGTCTCGACTGTTTCGTTCCGTACTGCGTTTCGAACTTTTCTCTACACAGCACTGCCACGGGTCGGTGTCTAAGACCGAATGGCCCTTACGTGGCGAGCCTCCCATCGAGGAGGTTGGTGACTTGTATGCACTGATGTGTATACTCGTACTAACTGAGCATCAACTCTTCTATCCGAGCTAAAAGTTTGGGATAGTTATGGAAAGAGTTTTGAGAGAAACTAAAACTAGACAGAAGTCAAACTAAATGTTTGCAGAGAAACGTAAAGTAAATATAATGAGGTTGGCTTTCGGAGGGGCATTGTTACACCCAAAGTCCAGCATGCGTCCTGTCCGTGCTTCCTCGGCACTTGTGTCGATTGTCCAGCGCCCGTGGTTACGTGCTACATGGGATACTCGTGCTACTGATGTTAGCTCAACCTGAGAACACAAGGAAATATATTGAAACGGAATTTGTTCTCGAGAGAAACGCAAAAGGGAAATATTAACAATGAATTTCATGCACTTTATGATTTGTGATGTTATGAGAAAAATATAAACCGAGAACGCAGGAATATCTGGCAAAGGAATTTGTTCGAGGTTAAGAAGGAAAGGAAAGAAGGAAGGTGGCAATATGATATAAACTCGTTCGAAAGGTTCTCTGAGAATTCGAACGAGTAAAAATGAATTTATACGAAACTTAAGAGAGAGGAGGAATATGATATGAACTCGTTCGAAAGGTTCTCTGAGAATTCGAACGAGTAAAAAGGAATTTTTATACAAAACTAAGAGAGTGTCGTCGACCTGTCTCTGAAAGAGCTGGCGACGAAAAGACACATATTTATTATATATTGAAAAAACGACAAAAATTGTCGAAGCTCCCTGGTTGATCCTGCCAGTAGTCATATGCTTGTCTCAAAGATTAAGCCATGCATGTCTCAGTACATGCCGCATTAAGGTGAAACCGCGAATGGCTCATTAAATCAGTTATGGTTTCTTAGATCGTACCCACATTGACTTGGATAACTGTGGTAATTCTAGAGCTAGTACATGCAAAACAGAGTTCCGACCAGAGATGGTAGGAACGCTTTTATTAGATCAAAACCAATCGGTGGCGGGCGGTAACGTTCGTCCATCATTTGCTTTGGTGACTCTGAATAACTTTGTGCTGATCGCATGGTCTTCTATCACCGGCGACGCATCTTTCAAATGTCTGCCTTATCAACTGTCGATGGTAGATTCTGCGCCTACCATGGTTGTAACGGGTAACGGGGAATCAGGGTTCTCTTCCGGAGAGGGAGCCTGAGAAACGGCTACCACATCCAAGGAAGGCAGCAGGCGCGCAAATTACCCACTCCCAGCACGGGGAGGTAGTGACGAAAAATAACGGTACGGGACTCATCCGAGGCCCCGTAATCGGAATGAGTACACTTTAAATCCTTCAAAGCAGGCTATCTTCGCCTGAATACTGTGTGCATGGAATAATGGAATAGGACCTCGGTTCTATTTTGTTGGTTTTCGGAATCCCGAGGTAATGATTAATAGGGACAGATGGGGGCATGCGTATTGCGACGTTAGAGGTGAAATTCTTGGATCGTCGCAAGACGGACAGTAGCGAAAGCATTTGCCAAAAATGTTTTCATTAATCAAGAACGAAAGTTAGAGGTTTGAAGGCGATCAGATAGCGCCCTAGTTCTAACCATAAACGATGCCAGCTAGCGATCCGCCGAAGTTCCTACGATGACTCGGCGGGCAGCTTCCGGGAAACCAAAGCTTTTGGGTTCCGGGGGAAGTATGGTTGCAAAGCTGAAACTTAAAGGAATTGACGGAAGTTTCTTAACTCTAAGTTATAATTGCCATACGGCGGAGGGTCGTCGTTGCCGGCGATTTCGACAAACACATTCCTTTTCGAGTCTTCGAGGGAAGAGACGAAAGAGATCTCTCGTTCTATCGCGAACGCTTTGATGATCGATGGACAGCGGAGCAAAGCGCAGCAATGTGCGGGATGAGCACGTTGTACTTGATCGGGTCGGAATTATTCCCCGTCGTCGACGTGTCCTCGCTAATCTGTGCGATTGCCATTCCATCGCCACGTTCGCGTTGAATCGTATTGATGACGGCCTATGTGCGTCTTGAGATCTTACTCTCTTTCTCTCGTGTCTCTAATTTGGTTTTGTGTTTGATCGATGATAAATCGTTTCGTGCGCAACGTTTCTGTACCCCCGTGGTTTTTGGTTCAATTATATAGAAGTGGAGAGAAAAAGAAATCCCACCGGGTTATATGTGTAACGTCCTAACGTCCGTCACCGGACTCCCTCCTTATATTTGCGTCACAAACAAACGCATAATTAATTAATATTAAAGTCTGACAAGATTTCATCTGACGTCATCACTTCGGAATGTGATCTCGTCAAGCCTCAATGATTTTGGGAATAACAATTTCAAGGCCTGCTCACTCAGGCATAAGATCTTATTGTTTCCCCCACTGATCCACTGCCTGCTCTCTCAACCATGAAATTCTTTCTATTGTCTCCCCACCACAAACCCACCTGGCAACAGGCCTATAAAAGCCAGGACCGGAGAGCAGAACGTCTCTCTTACGCAGTTACTTACAGAGTGTCAGACACAAATTCACAAGTTCATTAAATCATTTCGAGCACTTCATAATCGTCAGTCAGTCGGTCGAGATTGTTTAATCTAGAGTCACGAACATAGCACTGAATATCTATTCAATATTCGCGTAGCTTTTCTAATCTACGTTTACAACGTTCCGAATTCCATAAACCAGTTCTCATTGATGAACAAATCGGGACGCTATAAAGTATTTATAGTTAACACCCGTGATCTGAGAGAACGCCTCCGTTCACCAAATTCTCCTTACGATTCACGTACGGTTTTACAGCGATCTATTCATCAAAGTGACGTGTGCGCGTGCGATGGGAACGAAGTGCGAGTGAAGTGAAAATCGCGTACCTACAAGAACCCGCTATCCTTTTCTCCCTCGAATTAGGCGGACTTGGTCCAGCCGTTCGAGCCAACGATCCAACCCGAATTAGGCGGACTTGGTCCAGCCGTTCGGGCACCCTCCTAAATCCCGAATCAAAACCTCTCTCGAGATCGAATATGAAAATATCAAGAAATTTCACTCGGACCGGGATCTGCGTGGTACACTCCCACGTCACCGCGAGTCGCGAGCGAGAAATCGAAAGCGCGAATTCGAATCGTTCCTAAATCCTTCCAACACCCGACATCGGACGTTACATTGGTGACAGCAGCGGTGGGATTTCGAATTGCTCAACGGAGCACCCACAATTGCCACATTCTGCGTAATTTTCAACATACACGATGTCTCGAACGTCGAATCCAAGCAACCCTGCATCGGTACAGTCGGTTCTCAATGAGGCCACAGCGAGGGAACTCGTTTTACTGGAACAACTCGAAACAATGGGGCGAAGACACCAAGAACTGCTCGACAAATACAACGCACATCAAGGACGCGAGCGAGTCCCTGTCGTACAACCCGAACCCGCAGCAAACCTCACCGCGGTCGAAGGGTTGGCCGACAAATTAAAAAAATTGCAAGAAATGATCGAGAATCTGGGCAGCCCAGCAAACTCCCATACATCCGAGCGTAGTTCGACACCCGATCGCTCAAGGCCGCTAGACAGGATCGCGCACAGAATTGAGGCCCATTCATCCCGCGAATACGGACGAATCACGTTGAAGGACGCAGTGGAAACCGTCCCTCACTTCGATGGCGAGAATATCACCGTTTTCCAATTCGCGCGAGCATGTAAGCGGGCTCGTGAAATGCTGCCTGCGAAAGCTGAGCCAAATTTGGCGAAACTCCTACGTAATCGGTTGAAAGGACACGCAGCTCTGGCCGTCGAAGACCAAATACATGAATCAGTAGACGAATTGATCAACAGACTGAGATACGTCTTCTCACCTTCAAAAACTCCGAATCATTACCGAGGCGAATTGCCCAACATAATTAAAGAGCCCAAGGAACATATCCTCGACTACATTTCGAGAGTCAAGGATCTAAACTCCGCTATTATCGACGGCGAAAAAGAACGATACGGTACGCTGAGTACCAATCACGTCAACGACATCGACGACCTCACTCTGGAGTCCTTCCTGGACGGGCTACCCCCTACCATGAGGGCTCCAATACGTCACGAGGGCTGTTACGGTTTAACCGAGACCTTCGACTCCGCCATCCAAGTCACAAAAGAAATGGAAAGAGACAGCCGAAGATTTTCAACGACCTCACGATCGACGTCAACCACGTGCCAAATGTGCCTCCGACCGGGACACGAAGCCCGTGCCTGTCGCGACCACGGAATATCTCGCGGTCACGGACCGCCCCGTGACTATGGATCGCCCCGTGATTATGGAGCGCCCCGCGACAATGGACCGCCCCGCGGCCCCATGCACGACCTTCAAGGTCAACCAACTCGCTGGCCAGATCCACCACGCCGCGTCGCCAACAACGACGCAACTAACACCCGACCATTCCAAGGCGCAGGAACGAAAATATGTGCCTATTGCAAGGCGACGGGCCACTTAATTTCAGAGTGTAGGAAACGGGCCAACAATAATCAAAGGTTTCAGGGAAACGAGGACCGCCCACGAGAAACTACGAGCGCGCATCGTGGAGCACCAGCACAGCAGACGCGCTCCGCCCTCCCGATAGTCACGGAACAAGAGAACCAGGACGAACACGACCATGTGCAGTCCAATTGAAATCAGCTCTGGTCGTACCCGCAATAATGCTGCACTCCGCTGATCGCAAAGAAGCAACAGAAACCATGGTCGACACCGGATCAGAGATAAACATCATAAAGCGAGAAGCTTTGAGTAAACCCGAGCTGACCAACGCTCAAGAAAAAGTGAGCATCACGGGCATCACGAGCCATACCATCACCACTCTCGGCACGTTCGAAATTAATATATTCAATCACAAAGTGACGTTTCACGTCGTCGCCGACGACCTACCGATACCTCAAAAGGGCATCATTGGCTCCGAATTCTTCCGAAATCAATCCGTCGACATCGTCTACTCGGAAAATTGTCTCCGTTTCCATGGCACCACTATTCCATTTCTCAATCACAAACAAATTACGCTTCCGGCAAGATCCAAAATGGTCATTCCAGTACACATTCTAAATCCAAACCTTGACGAAGGCTACGTGCCGCGCCAAGATCTCGGCGAAGGGGTCCATTTGGGCCACGCCATAATAAAATCGAAACAAGGGAAATCCTATCTCCCCGCAGTCAATACAACAAACCAAAATATCATTGTAACGTCGTACCGACGTGTTGCGTCGGTTTTGTTCATATGAGCAAATTCTCGCCGTATATACACATATATATATATATATATATATATATATATATATATATATATATATATATATATATATATATATGGTATACTTATACATGCTTATACCTCCTTCGTAAAATCCAAACCGAAATCGCGTTTAAATCCGTACGCAGCGATATGTATACAGGGTGTCCCAAAATTCGTGAAAATCCCGAAAGGGGGTGGTTCCTGAGACCATTCTAAGAGACATTTTCCTTTGCACCAATGTCAACTGCGGCTTTGTTTAGGAGTTATTAACGAAAAACACGGACCAATCAGAGCGCGTCCTGGCCCGCCGCGCCGCGCCGCGCCGGCAAGCGAGTGTCGGTGGTACGCCGTGACATCACAACGAACAAGAGTTTCTCGATAATGTGAATCCTCTCCGATTTCGATGAGCTTTGGATACGTTGTCCAGACCATGATTCTGAACAACATTTCTCTTTAGACTTTTTGGCGATCGGCTTTAGTTTACGAGATAATCGTAAAAAAAGAGAAGAAGCAGAAACTGATTGAATTAAAAACTCACGTATTCAGCCGTAAATCCATTTGCTGCTTCGAAATGTGTGTCACTGGGTCACTCGGTGACGAACTGCACAGATGTCTTCAGGTACACGGCAGTACCGAAAGCCAAGGGACGTACGGCCAGGTCGACGAACTGCACAGCCGGTGGTAGAAGGCCTAAGGGATGCGCGGTCAAGTCGACGATCCAGAATTTAACTTTCACTTTCGAATCGATAAATAATTCGTATGTTTATTTTACACAGATGCCTTGAAATTTTTCCACACTCACAATCACTGTTCACATTTGTCAACACATAGTTATGCACTAATAATAACTGCCATATCCCTTGTACTGCTGCACAAATCACAACAATCAGGTAATGCAATCACTAGACTGCGGATTTCATGCATTTGTAGCAAACATGAGTAGGTGCATTTTAATACAGTAGAGAGATTAAAATAATTTCAAAACACCAATGTATTATTTCCAAATTCTTAAAATGATCACAGTAAGAATCAAATATCTGTCTGGCTCCTGTCCCTTGTAATAGCGGCAGCCAACATTCATTTTGCATGAAGATTCGCAGTCTAGTGATTAGTTTAAATATCACCATCAAAAACACAGCTAATAGCAACCGTTAGCTTTGAATTGACAAGTCTTTGGAGATGTTCTCTCTACCGCGGCTCGAACGACACTGATTTTCCTCAAGATTTTTCTAAAGAATTTAGGAAGGGCATTTAGAGTGTCGAAATTCGAAATGCACGCTGTAGCACGAGAACGACGGGACGGTTAGACGAAAAACAGAATGCGAGAAGGACCGCTGTAAGCTTTGTGGCAAACACATGTTTAGTTTTTTCTGCAGGTTGGTACGTAGAGTCGATGGGTAACTGTTCGAAAACGTCATCCGTCCTTTTACCCAGCAAGGGGTAAAAATGTCAGGTCAGCGTAGCATCCCTATTGTCCTATACCTTCCTTAAGAAACTTTCTAAAAGAAGGACAGACGACGTTTTCGAACGGTTACCCATCGACTCTGCGTACCAATCTACAGGAAAACCTAAACATGTGATTGCCATAAGTCTTAAAGCGGTCCTTCTCGTATCCTGTTTTTCGTCCAACCGTCCCGTCGTTCTCGTGCTACAGCGTGCATTTCGAATTTCGACACTCTAAATGCCCTTCCTAAATTCTTTAGAAAAATCTTGCGGAAAATCAGTGTCGTTCGAGCCGCGGTAGAGAGAACATCTCCAAAGACTTGTAAATTCAAAGCTAACGGTTGCTATGTATTAGCTGTTTTTTTGACTGTGATATTTAAACTAATCACTAGACTGCGAATCTTTATGCAAAATGAATGTTGGCTGCCGCTATTACAAGGGACAGGAGCCAGACAGATATTTGATTCTTACTGTGATCATTTTAAGAATTTGAAAATAATACATTGGTGTTTTGAAATTATTTTAATCTCTCTACTGTATTAAAATGCACCTACTCATGTTTGCTACAAATGCATGAAATCCGCAGTCTAGTGATTGCATTACCTGATTGTTGTGATTTGTGCAGTAGTACAAGGGATATGGCAATTATTATTAGTGCATAACTATGTGTTGACAAATGTGAACAGTGATTGTGAGTGTGGAAAAATTTCAAGGCATCTGTGTAAAATAAACATACGAATTATTTATCGCTTCGAAAGTGAAAGTTAAATTCTGGATCGTCGACTTGACCGCGCATCCCTTAGGCCTTCTACCACCGGCTGTGCAGTTCGTCGACCTGGCCGTACGTCCCTTGGCTTTCGGTACTGCCGTGTACCTGAAGACATCTGTGCAGTTCGTCACCGAGTGACCCAGTGACACACATTTCGAAGCAGCAAATGGATTTACGGCTGAATACGTGAGTTTTTAATTCAATCAGTTTCTGCTTCTTCTCTTTTTTTACGATTATCTCGTAAACTAAAGCCGATCGCCAAAAAGTCTAAAGAGAAATGTTGTTCAGAATCATGGTCTGGACAACGTATCCAAAGCTCAACGAAATCGGAGAGGATTCACATTATCGAGAAACTCTTGTTCGTTGCGATGTCACGGCGTACCACCGACACTCGCTTGCCGGCGCGGCGCGGCGCGGCGGGCCAGGACGCGCTCTGATTGGTCCGTGTTTTTCGTTAATAACTCCTAAACAAAGCCGCAGTTGACATTGGTGCAAAGGAAAATGTCTCTTAGAATGGTCTCAGGGACCACCCCCTTTCGGGATTTTCACGAATTTTGGGACACCCTGTATATATCTTACGCGTATTTATATATATATATATATATATATATATATATATATATATATATACATATCCCCGTGAGCGTGAACATAGGGAATCGGAAAAGACGCAATAGTCACTGGTACAAGCGGACGCCAGCATGGCAACCGCGAGTACAAGTGTACGTACATCTAAACCGTCGTCTCGTTCAAACAGCGAAAAGTATACATCGACGACAACATATTCGTCCGTACTTCGTACGATTCAGACAAAGGACTTCGCGGTTCACCGAATCTCTATGGTCCGCGCTCTCATTATAAATAAGACAAAATCGCGCGAATCGCTCTCCTTCCAGTTTCGGAATTCATACCATTCAGTTCTCTAGCGTCTTCAGTCGAGTTCAGTTTAATCGCGTTTTCGGACTCTGTTCCAAATCGCGCACGATATTCAGGTCGTATTGCACCTTACCATTTCTACCATTTCCATTTCAATTATATTTCAATTGTTTCTAAATTATCTGTCGAGTTTGCTCGTGGATTCTTGTACCATACTTACAGATATTATTTCTGCGCTATTTTGTTCAAACGAGCTCGCTCGCTTTATAATTCATATTACAATTGCTATTTCTGTGCTATTTTGTTTGTACGAGCTCGCTCGCACTATCTTTCATATTACCATTGCTATTCCTGCGCTATTTCGTTCATATGAGCTTGCTCGCATCATTATTCAAATTATAATTGTTATTTTTGCGCTATTTTGTTGCACGAGCTTGCTCGCATTATAATTCAAAGCTATAATTGTTATTTTGTGCTATTCTGTTGTACGAGCTTGCTCGCACTATAATTCAAGTTCGTAATTCTTATTTTTGTGCTCTTTTGCTTTGTACGAGCTCGCTCGCAAACTACTGAATTTTATTCTGTGCTATATATTTCGTTCGAGCTTGCGCGCAAGCCGTCACTATATTTTGTTTCACGTGTTCTGCTCGCAAATCATTACTTTGTATCTATTCTGGTTCATTATACTTTGTTTGTTTAAACCTATTATTTCGCAGCTTTATTCAGCAACATCCTGCTCCTCGATATCTTCCACTTCTAAAGTGTCGTTCCCAGTGACCGGTTAAAGTGATCGCGAAAGTGAGTGTGCGCGTGGTGTTTCATCGGGTTGTTCGACTCCGACCTGGTTCCGCAAATTCCTTAGACTTCCTACGTCCGTTCTTCTAACCCTAAAATTGGTGTATCAATCGTGTACGTCTGAGCCCAGAGGGTGCTCGGTACCGAGAGAACACTAATTCCCTTCGATCGAAATCTCCTGTCACAAATCGAGCAAACCCACGCGTTCGGACGAGTTGCACACACCCGCATAGTGACACTTCGACCACTGGGAACCATCTCTACTACCGCGATGCGTGGTTCGCATCGGTTCGCATTTATTCCCCTCTTCGCCTTTTCAACAACGACGAACACCGGTATCGGGTCCCCGATCAGACGTGGACGTTACGCGCCACGTGGATCTAAGATCGTCTTAAATAAATTGGTCGGTTACGTCCCCGCCCCGTCTGGGCTCGTTTCGTCGGATCATTTCCGACCCGGGACGTAACATCATGCTGCGAGAACCTAACGTCGAACTCCAGGAGTTCGAGGAATTCAAAGAACCTCTACCGATTCCTTCTTCACAGATCTCTTCTATTCCTATTTCTTCTATTTCTATTTCGTCCACCACAGTACACCCACTCACTGTATCTTTACCAAATCCAGGTGTGCTGTGCGTGAAGTCTCAATCTTCTCCGGAGGCATGCGAACCAAATTCCAATTCTAATTCTACTAATTCTCGCATGTCGGAGCTCTATTCTAAAGAATCCAAGCCGATTCTATCTATCTGCGAAGAAAAATCCTCTGAGGATACATCGAATCCCGTCTCATTATTCCCTTGTCATCTCACTCACCAAGATACTAAACCTCCAATATCATCCGATACAAACCCGTACGCCAATGACCGAACAACCGAGATCGTGAAACATTTAAACACGGAGCATTTAAATGCGGAAGAAGAAGCCAGCGTCAGAAACCTTGTGAAAGAATATAACGCCGTATTTCATCTACCCGAAAGTCAACTCGGATGCACCAACGCAATCACCCATCGGATAACATCGACGGACGACCGACCAATAAACGTAAAACAATATCGCTTTCCGCCGATTCACAAAGAAGAAGTAAATAAGCAAGTCAACGAACTCCTCGACAACAATATCATAAGGCCATCGATATCACCATACAATTCCCCCATCTGGATAGTCCCCAAGAAAGCCGGGCCGGACGGTCAAAAGAAATGGCGAATGGTAATCGATTACCGACTATTGAACGCCAAAACCATACCCGACGCCTATCCGCTACCCAACATTACGGATATATTAGACCAATTAGGCGGCGCTAAATATTTCTCTGTCTTCGACTTGGCGTCAGGATTCCACCAGATCCCGATGGACGAATCCGACATGCAGAAGACAGCATTTTCCAGTCCTCATGGGCATTATGAGTTTAAACGAATGCCATTCGGCCTGAGAAACGCACCCGCCACCTTCCAACGATTGATGGACCATATCCTCTCCGGATTCCAAGGAATAGAGATGTTCATATACTTGGATGACATAGTCATATACGCAAGCTCCATCAGAGAACACGAAATCAAATTCAGGAAATTAGCCGAAAAACTGCTCGAGGCCAATCTCAAACTACAACCGGGAAAATGCGAGTTTCTACGAAAAGAAGTGGCATACTTGGGACACATCATCACCGAGAATGGAGTTCGACCCGATCCGAAGAAAATCGAGGCAGTAGCACAGTTTCCCGTACCAAACAATCCCAAGAAAATCAAAGGATTCCTTGGACTCGTCGGATACTACAGGAAGTTCATACCGAACTTTTCGAAAATCTCGAAACCTCTCACCAACCTCTTAAAGAAGAAGAACAAGTTCTCCTGGGGCCCTAAAGAACAAGAATCGTTCGAATACCTACGACAACAGCTGACCACGCATCCGATCCTGCAATTCCCCGATTTCAGTAAACAATTCCACGTCACAACAGATGCATCCAGCAATGCTATCGGGGGAGTGCTCAGCCAGACCGTCGGAAAAAAGGAATTGCCAATTTCTTACGCCTCAAGAACGTTAAATAACGCGGAGGAAAATTACTCGACGATTGAGAAAGAGCTCTTGGCCATCGTATACTGCGTGGGACACTTCAGGCCCTACCTGTATGGTAAACTCTTCACACTGTTCACCGACCACAAACCACTGGTATGGCTACACAGTGCAAAAGATCCAACGTCTCGTTTAGTCAGATGGAGACTAAAACTAGCAGAATACGACTATGAAATCCGCTATCAACCAGGGAAAACCAACCATGTAACGGTTCTGCTTCCGACGGAGAAGTCGTCGCGGCGTCGTATCCTCTCGTGCTGGAATAACTCGTCGAGCCGGGTTCGTCTACCGGCGAGAGGATCGACTGAAGCTGAAAATGGACGAGGTGCGCGGGACGTGAAATAACGACAACGTGTATATGTATTTTACGGGCCTCACTGCTCGTACATTCGCGTAACCTTGTGTCTCATGGACGGTCTTACGGACCCGTGATTCTAGGGGCGATCCTTGCGTGATCGGTCATCGCGACGCGACGCGTATTCGTGGACCTGGTGCTTGTGCCGGCGACTGGGTTCAGACAGGAGTGGTCGGGAAACCCTGCCACGAGTCGGGAAAATCCTCGTGGCGGTTCTACGGCAAATGTAGAGGATGCTGCCCCTACATTTAATCGTCTCCGGTAGCTGTCGGAGTTCTCGGGATGCTGCCCGAGAGGTTTGCTCAGGATGCTGCCTGAGCGGCAGAGAGGGATGCTGCCCTCTCTGTTTGGCGTGTATGCTGTCACGCCGGTGGGAACTAGGTTAGGTAGGAAGGTGTTCCTGGGATGCTGCCCAGGCTGGAAAAGAGGCCCGTGCCTCGTTTGCATCGCCTTTTATAGGCGGGGGTTGGTGGTGAGCGGAATGGTGCGGGGAGAACGGTTTTGTGACGTCGAGTTTCCGTATCCGTTAAGATGGCGGAACCTCGACGTCCGTTTCCCGCCGAATATGGCCTGGAGCGCGGGGATCGTGCATCGTGACGCGTCGTACGCGGACGACGCGTTCGGTAATCCTCGGCGTCGATCGGTTGTGTTCGGCGCGTGTCTAATAGTAACAGGCCTGCACCGTACAGGTCTGTTACAACTACATCGCAGATGCGTTGTCACGTATCACCCACGCAAAAATGTTACCCATAAGGACCCGATCAACCAGCAACAGCGATTCCGACGAAGACGTGCCCAATCCAAAGAGGCATAAATATACGCCTCCACGAGAATCGACAACACCATCGAACGAATCAACCAGTACTACGCCAGACACACTGACACCTGAAAGAGTGGGAAATGACGACGACTATATACCAACCCAATCTCCATCTACCGAGGCATCGACGTCTGCAAACGATTCACTGCCAGTATAAATATCGGATGAACATATACGCAGTACTTATACCGACACGGATTCGGTAACCACTATTTCATCAGAAGATGACGAACCGCCGATCACCGCAACACCCGATAACGAATCCGGCTTCCGGATTATCGAGTCCAACGATCCTTTAACCCTGATCCACGATAACCATGTATTCTTCGTCACAACGAGAGGAGAACCCTGCGACGCAGGAGCAAAAAACCTTGACCAGGGTAATATCTTGCCACAAATGACGCAATTGACCCTCGGAAGAGCCAGAGTATTCGACAACAGAAATAGATTGCTGATAGCCCTAGCGCTACAAGAGAGAGTTCTCATGCAGCCCGATCCATCCATCCTGGAAGAGTGCATCGCCTCCCTACAAGACGTCGTACGCGAAATGAATCTCCAAACAATCTGCATCGCAAAACAACTCACGCTCGGAACAGAACCCTGGAACCTGATATTGGCACTGTTGAACACGTACCTCTCAGAATTCAACATCACATTAACAATAACCGCGCAAACAGTCAGAATCCCCGAAGAAACCGAACGAGAACGCATCATCAGAGAAAACCATTGCTCTGCCATCGCCGGACACAAAGGGGTCAATAAAACATACAGTCGAGTACGTCATCAATACTACTGGAAAACCATGAAGAAGGAGATACAAACATTCATACAAAACTGCCTCGAATGCCAGCGGAAGAAACTAGTACGCGTAAAAACTCGTCAACCACTGGTAATAACTGACACACCAGGGTCAGCGTTCGATAAAGTGGGCATGGACATCGTAGGACCGTTACCACCTACCAGAAGAGGAAATTCGTACATCCTCACAATCCAAGAACTACTCACAAAATTCTCCTTGGCAATTCCATTACCAAACGTAAGGTCCGTTCAAGTCGCAGATGCGTTTATTAAAGAATTTATTTGTCGCTACGGAACTCCCCGAGCGATTCTCACCGACCAAGGCACCAACTTCGTAAGCACCTTCATAAAAACAATCACTAAAAGATTCAAAATCCGACACTTCAAATCCACGTCGTTCCACCCGCAAACCAATGGTTCCATAGAAAGATCGCACCACGTGCTCGCAGAATATTTAAAAATGTACGTAACAGCCAACAAAGAATGGGACGAATGGACGAACCTCGCCTCCTTCTCTTACAATACAAGCGTACATGAAGGAACGCGATATACACCGCACCAACTAGTCTTCGGCAAAATTGCTAGGACTCCAACTACAGAAAACAGAACCGACGACACAGGAGTAGTCACTTACAACAATTACCTTGAAAACCTCAACCGAATCATCTCCGAAACACAGAAGATAGCACGCTCCAATCTCCACAAGGCAAAAGAAAAATCGAAGAAACATTACGACAAACAAATTCACTCACACGAATTTCAAGCTGGAGAGTCAATTTTCGTCCTCAACGAACCAAAAAGAGGAAAATTCGCAGATAACTATACAGGGCCACACACAATATTAGAAGTTCTACCGCAACAGAACCTGAAAATTACCTGGAGAAGGGGTACCAAAATTATCCATTCCAACAAAGCGAAAAAATCGTACATTCAGGACACCAGTATGGTTTAGAAGGAAGAAGAGAGGGGATACCCCCCCCCAACACCAAACTGATTTTGAAGGAAGAAGAGAGGGGATACCTACCCCCCTCCCCCCAACACCGAGGTACATATTCCACAGCATCCGGCGAGGCAGTTCATTAATACAGCAACCATGTGCCTGAAAGCTCGAAGACGCGTCACTTCTGCAGAGAAGAAGAGCAACTACTTATTCCAATTTGATGGATTCAATTGCTACGATGGCATAATATACACCGACGAAGGCGGCAATGAATTATGCAAGAAATGTGCAGAACAACAACCTTCAAACCAAATCGAGGAACGGGACATGCCTCACCAAGCGCACATACACTTAAACAATAAGTGCTCAAAATGCGCCAATAACATATTAGCGGTAACTCCATACATGGAGTGCATCATTTGCAGTATAAAATTGGCAATAGTTCGGACAAAATACATATTCCCAGATTCACCAGACCACGTAGCGAACCGGAACCAAGGGACACATACCCCCCACTCCTAATACTCCACTCCATCGTACCTCAACAAGGCATACCCCCATTGACACAGAATTTACGTGAATGAGAACAGCTAGCCAAATCGATCAGTCATTCATCAACCACCGATCAACATGGATCACAACAACAACAGAGTATACAAGAAGACGCACCGAGCGGGCAGAAGAGTACAAATCCGGAAGATGCTACGAGCCTTCCACGCGAAGGATGAGACGGGGGACCCGAAGAATTTTAAATTTCCGGAGACCATTAAGCCGGAAACAAAAAAGGAGATCACCGTATACATACCATTCCGGATACGGATTCCACCGGAACAACGGGGCCCTACCCGCCAATATCGACTAGAGGACCTGCGAATAGTGGACGTACGACCGGACAACCCCGACAATTGGCTGCCAAAACCGCGAGGGAAACCCACCATAAGATCGGTGATCGATATTCCAGCAGGCCACTACTGGAATCCAAGGACAAATACAGTGTATCCAGGGTCGCCCCCACCACGGCCAGAAATAGAAGTAGTGACCATCGACTAGGCCGTCCCAACTCCAATTTTCTTATATAATTATTTTTTTTTTGTCTTCATCTCATCCTCCATAGCTGCAGGTTGCGCTATGTGAGCCCATATTCTCTTTTCTTTTTTTTCTCATCCTCCATAGCTGCAGGTTGCGCTATGTGAGCCCATATTCTCTTTTTTTTCTCATCCTCCATAGCTGCAGGTCGCGCTATGTGAGCCCACATTCTGCTTCTCTTTTTTTTTTCTTTCCTCTCTCATCCTCCATAGCTGCAGGTTGCGCTATGTGAGCCCACATTTTCATTTTCTTTCTTTCTCCACAACTGCAGTTAGCAGTATGTGAGTGCCATTTTTCCTACTTCCTGCAATTTCATAGTATTTTTCACTCCCTTCGCGGGAGTCTATCGCGATCAGCGAACAAAAAAAATCAAATTCGTTTGCTTTGCAAACGAATCCTCTTTTTTTTCTCCGAGGGGTGACGTGTAACGTCCTAACGTCCGTCACCGGACTCCCTCCTTATATTTGCGTCACAAACAAACGCATAATTAATTAATATTAAAGTCTGACAAGATTTCATCTGACGTCATCACTTTGGAATGTGATCTCGTCAAGCCTCAATGATTTTGGGAATAACAATTTCAAGGCCTGCTCACTCAGGCATAAGATCTTATTGTTTCCCCCACTGATCCACTGCCTGCTCTCTCAACCATGAAATTCTTTCTATTGTCTCCCCACCACAAACCCACCTGGCAACAGGCCTATAAAAGCCAGGACCGGAGAGCAGAACGTCTCTCTTACGCAGTTACTTACAGAGTGTCAGACACAAATTCACAAGTTCATTAAATCATTTCGAGCACTTCAAAATCGTCAGTCAGTCGGTCGAGATTGTTTAATCTAGAGTCACGAACATAGCACTGAATATCTATTCAATATTCGCGTAGCTTTTCTAATCTACGTTTACAACGTTCCGAATTCCATAAACCAGTTCTCATTGATGAACAAATCGGGACGCTATAAAGTATTTATAGTTAACACCCGTGATCTGAGAGAACGCCTCCGTTCACCAAATTCTCCTTACGCTTCACGTACGGTTTTACAGCGATCTATTCATCAAAGTGACGTGTGCGCGTGCGATGGGAACGAAGTGCGAGTGAAGTGAAAATCGCGTACCTACAAGAACCCGCTATCCTTTTCTCCCTCGAATTAGGCGGACTTGGTCCAGCCGTTCGAGCCAACGATCCAACCCGAATTAGGCGGACTTGGTCCAGCCGTTCGGGCACCCTCCTAAATCCCGAATCAAAACCTCTCTCGAGATCGAATATCAAAATATCAAGAAATTTCACTCGGACCGGGATCAGCGTGGTACACTCCCACGTCACCGCGAGTCGCGAGCGAGAAATCGAAAGCGCGAATTCGAATCGTTCCTAAATCCTTCCAACGCCCGACGTCGGACGTTACATATGTATTATTTTTTTTTAATAATATATATACTCCTCTATTGGCGAGGCTTGTTTCGAACTTGATTGTCACACGACGCAAGACACACTTGTGTGTTCACGCACGGAACAGCACCGCGGAGAGAAAAGGTGTATCATTGAAAACCTTTATGTCGGTCGCCCCATGTCTTTTCTTTTCTTCATTGTCGATTCGTGCGAAACCGCGCGATCTGTCGGTCGTCCCGTCCCCGAAAGTTCTTTCCGACGGACGTTAAAGTTAACCGGCCAGATCGTCTAGCGAGAGTTTCCGATCGACGAGATAAAATATGAAGAAAGAATTATATTGACACTTTGGTGTGGCGCATAAGGCATATCGGTTTTGTTTACCTTTCTCTCTTCTGTCGTGTAGTGTTGTTTCGTTTTCTTTTTTTTCCTTTTTTTTTGTGCTTTGTACGTTTTCGCAAGTACTACTTTTACGCTCTTTCGGCCGAAACACAAAATTTTGTATCACGTACGACGACCTCAGAGTAGGCGAGATTACCCGCTGAAGTTAAGCATATTACTAAGCGGAGGAAAAGAAACTAACAAGGATTTCCTTAGTAGCGGCGAGCGAACAGGAATTAGCCCAGCACTGAATCCCGCGGTTCTGCCGTTGGGAAATGTAGTGTTCAGGAGGGTCAATTTATCCCGAGACGTCGAACCGCGTCTAAGTGAGGGAAAGTTGAAAAGAACTTTGAAGAGAGAGTTCAAGAGTACGTGAAACCGTTCAGGGGTAAACCTGAGAAACCCAAAAGATCGAATGGGGAGATTCATCGTCGACGAGGCTGGCTTCCGTTGGTGCGCAGATTCGGTGGTTACAGTGCGAGGGTACACCATCTTCGGCAAATGTTCCGGTCACGTAGTCGTGCACTTCTCCCTTAGTAGAACGTCGCGACCCGTTGCGTTTCGGTCTACGGCTCGAGTTGTTGCCTGTCGTGTCGCCTTCGTGCGCACACGGCAGACGCTCGATCGCCTGGCCGGCTGCGTGACGGTACTCTGACGGTATCGGGCCGCAACCAATCCATTTTCGAATGTGTGTGCGTCAGGCCCGCCGCAAGCTCGGTTAGTTTGTCACCCGGATGGTACGGACCTAGCGCCGGCTCCGGGCCTAACCAGCTGTTAGCAGGCGGTGTCCTCGGACTGGCCAAGCTTTGAATTACCGGTCAGCGACGCTACTGCTTTGGGTACTCTCAGGACCCGTCTTGAAACACGGACCAAAGAGTCTAACATGTGCGCGAGTCATTGGGACATGTAAACCTAAAGGCGCAATGAAAGTGAAGATCGTACCTTGGCATCGATCAAGGGAGGATGGGCCGCGTCACGATGCGGCCTCGCACTCCCGGGGCGTCTCGTTCTCATTGCGAGAAGAGGCGCACCCAGAGCGTACACGTTGGGACACGAAAGACGGTGAACTATGCCTGGTCAGGACGAAGTCAGGGGAAACCCTGATGGAGGTCCGTAGCGATTCTGACGTGCAAATCGATCGTCGGAACTGGGTATAGGGGCGAATGACTAATCGAACCATCTAGTAGCTGGTTCCCTCCGAAGTTTCCCTCAGGATAGCTGGCACTCGCTCGTTCTCTTTTGACGAACGTGTGCGAGTCTCATCTGGTAAAGCGAATGATTAGAGGCCTTGGGGCCGAAACGACCTCAACCTATTCTCAAACTTTAAATGGGTGAGATCTCTGGCTTGCTTGGATCAATGAAGCCACGAGATTATATTGGATCAGAGTGCCAAGTGGGCCAATTTTGGTAAGCAGAACTGGCGCTGTGGGATGAACCAAACGCAGAGTTAAGGCGCCTAAGTCGACGCTTATGGGATACCATGAAAGGCGTTGGTTGCTTAAGACAGCAGGACGGTGGCCATGGAAGTCGGAATCCGCTAAGGAGTGTGTAACAACTCACCTGCCGAAGCAACTAGCCCTGAAAATGGATGGCGCTGAAGCGTCGCGCCTATACTCCGCCGTCAGCGGCAAGTGAGGTTGACGTTAGCTTTTTTTAAAGGCGCGTCTTCCATGAAGCTCTGACGAGTAGGAGGGTCGCGGCGGTGTGCGCAGAAGGGTCTGGGCGTGAGCCTGCTTGGAGCCGCCGTCGGTGCAGATCTTGGTGGTAGTAGCAAATACTCCAGCGAGGCCCTGGAGGACTGACGTGGAGAAGGGTTTCGTGTGAACAGCCGTTGCACACGAGTCAGTCGATCCTAAGCCCTAAGAGAAATCCTATGTAGATGAGGTGTCCTAAGAGAGCAAATATCATTAAATGATAAACAAACAGACACCCATCGGGCGTAAGGGAATCCGGTTTCTGTTCCGGAACCCGGCAGCGGAACCGCTTACCAATCGGGCCCTCGTAAGAGTGTTCGTCGGGGTAACCCAAAATGACCTGGAGACGCCGTCGGGAGATCCGGGGAGAGTTTTCTTTTCTGTATAAGCGTTCGAGTTCCCTGGAAACCTCTAGCAGGGAGATAGGGTTTGGAACGCGAAGAGCACCGCAGTTGCGGCGGTGTCCGGATCTTCCCCTCGGACCTTGAAAATCCAGGAGAGGGCCACGTGGAGGTGTCGCGCCGGTTCGTACCCATATCCGCAGCAGGTCTCCGAGGTGAAGAGCCTCTAGTCGATAGATTAATGTAGGTAAGGGAAGTCGGTAAATTGGATCCGTAACTTCGGAATAAGCATTGGCTCTGAGGAGCGGGGCGTGTCGGGCTTG
The DNA here is from genome assembly GCF_051020765.1 of Lasioglossum baleicum. Classification (NCBI taxonomy): domain Eukaryota; kingdom Metazoa; phylum Arthropoda; class Insecta; order Hymenoptera; family Halictidae; genus Lasioglossum; species Lasioglossum baleicum. The sequence continues at coordinate 626,237 of NC_134948.1, read as the reverse complement.
GTCGGGAAGCGGGTCTGGCTGACGTGCCGGGCCTGGGCGAGGTGAACACATTGATGGGAATCCGAGCTCGGTCCCGTGCCTTGGCCTCCCGCGGATCTTCCTTGCTGCGAGGCTTTCGTCTAGAACGATCGTCCTCTTCGGCCGCCATTCAACGCTCAGCTGAGAACTGGCACGGACTAGGGGAATCCGACTGTCTAATGAAAACAAAGCATTGCGATGGCCCCCACGGGTGTTGACGCAATGTGATTTCTGCCCAGTGCTCTGAATGTCAACGTGAAGAAATTAAAAAAAGCGCGGGTAAACGGCGGGAGTAACTATGACTCTCTTAATGGCGGTGTGACACGTTTGTCGAGAGCTCCGTGAATTAACGAGGTTTAAAGCGGTTTAAAGTTAGCAATCATTAATATAATGTGTATCAGTGAAAGTGCTAAGAAATCCGAACAATACTATATATAGACTGTATGTGAAAACGTGAAGGAAACTTTAGAAAACTGTAAAAATCGAGTGATTGAAAAGTGGCCGAACACGTTTTGACAGCTGGAGACTTTGAATGTGCTAAAAGTGAAACAATATAACTTATCGGAAGAAAATATTCAGCTGGGATGGTGCGCGATTTTTGAACGAGTGTTTTGAACCATATAACGTAAAAATCGGTGCACGGATGGCTGATATATTACAAGTTAAACGTTTTAATAAATGAATACGTGCTCGGCGAACAGTCATGAACCATGCATAGAGTGGAAACGTCTCGCGAGTGAGTACACGTCCATAGACAATGTGCAGTGTCACTAGAACTGTATAATTGAATAAATTGTTAATAGTGCTCATTAAAACCACAAAATAATTATTGGTGAATATTCTGAAAATCTGTACGAGTGATTTGTGATATGTTTCATAAAAATCGGTGCACGGATGGTGTTCGCGGATCGGATGTGGGAATTCTGAGATTGTCGTGGGTGAACGTTGACGTAACTGCGTTAGTAACAAAAACACTTTAATGTAAAACTATAACAAACGTACATAGAGTGTGTCGCGATGAAGTGATGGCCCACAATTGAGAGGAACGCGAGGTGGGGCCATAGACGCGATGCGACGAGACGTGTGTATAACGCGTGTATTGACTACTGCCAACGGTTATGTGAAGAACGCGGTGTCCGTTAACAGAGTGAGTATAGCGATCTTGATCAGCCGGTGCGTGCCGAAAATCGCGCGTTCCGCGGCCGCAGGGTGGGGGGTGCCGCGACGACGTGACGTCACCCGGTCGTGGCCACGCGAGGTCGGTAAAGCCGATCGGGTGCGCACTGGTTTGCCGGAACAGATGGCCAATATTTCAGCAGTTAAAGTTGTATAAACGAACACGTGCTCGGCGAACAGTCATTGGCTATACGTAGAGTGGAAACTCTTCGCGAGTGATTGCGTGTTCATAAACTATGCAACACGTGTCACCTGTAACTCGATAGAGAGAAGTTTAAATAATATAAGCGCTTCATTAAGCTAAAAAATATTTATCGGAGTATATTCTAGTGTCACGTCCGCCGACGTGTTGACGCCTCGCGGCGTACGTTTAGCTGTAAGAAACACATTATATTCAATTAATTATAAGTACACAATAATGTAACACAAACACCTAGTTATAAGATATTAATACTTACCTTTTATACTTACCTACGTACTTACCGTATTCACCTAGCGTATAGTCCAGTTTATATATTTTATGTTTCATGTTTTGCATTTTTAAAGTCATTATAAAGACTCTGTATTTTCCGTTACAAGAACGCGCGAGCGCCCGAGACGCTCGCTAGTAGCCGTTACGCGCTAGCGCGCCCCACCACCGTGCAGCGGCACGCCCCACTGCGTCGCTTCCCCACTCCGCCGCTGGGAGTCAGTCGAACGCAGCGAGCGCGCTGAACAGTTCGGGAGAGTCGCTTCCCGACACGCGTCGAGTCAGGTCTCCTTCCGAGCCTGCCGACCTCCGCTATTTTTCCGATTCGATACTTAGAATTATTTTCACTTCTTGTTTACACTTGTATTTTCAAAGTACGTTTATTAAATCAGTTGTCTTTTCTACTTAAACAGTCGTCCTACATTTTATTCACGAGTTCTTTATTCGCAGAGTTCTCATTATTCTATTTCAACCTCGAGTTTTATTCTCGAGTCTTACGGAACGTTTCAACGTCGTGAAACAATCCTTCGATATTTTCGCTTCGTTCTTCCATCGAACTCATCGTTCACATCGATCGAGCCGCTTCGCCGCTCGCAACAATTAATTAGCAATTCTCATTGCTCTCATCAAACGAACTTCGTCGTTCGCTTCCATCGAGCCGCTTCGCCGCTCGCACCGATAAACAGCAATTTTCATTGCTTCTACATAACGCAATATAACAGCGGTTTTCACTGCCTCAACGTTCGGACGATATACCGTCCGCAGCAATCGAATTGATACCTCGTTCGCATCGAGGATCATCGTACGCTCTTGCGAGCGTTGTCGTATGCCGGTCAACGGGAGCTGAAATTCATCGTACGCTTTCGCGAGCGTTTTCGTATGCTGAAAGGAAAGAACGAGAATTCGACGTACACTCTGGCGAGCGACGACGTATGCAGCTTCTTCGAGGATAGCCAAGCAGCCACGCTCTACCAACGTATTCTTCACGACTACAGAAGCTACTACGAAGACAAATCTTCTTAATATTAATTGCGCACCTCCGGTGAGTCCTATTTAATTATATTCGCGTGATCTGTCGAGACACTAGCTTCGCGATTACCGGTTCAGACGCGGAAGGAAGTTGCCGCGTGGTTCCAAAGCTGGAATATTCTTTATTACGTTTTTCACCGTCCGACGTCCCGGGACGTAACACTAGATAACTGTGCGAATAAACTGTGATTTATTTCATAAAAATCGGTGCACGGATGGCCATTATTTTGCAATTTGAAAATATATTGAATGAACACGTGCTCGGCGAACAGTCATAGAATATAGGTAGAGTGGAAACAACTTGCAAGTGATTGTACATCGAACAGTCGTGAATCATGTCTAGAGTGGCAAACTCGTGTTAAAATCCTTCCTGCACGCTGACTGGTCGGATCCTTTCGAGCAGCCAATCGCCACTCAGAGCGAACTTTCTCTCCCAGCATCTGTGAAAATTGACAAAATAACAGTTAAACAAACTAATATTAAGAAAAATTGTTCGTTAATTAATAAAGTGAAGGGGTGCTCAACCTGGGGCTCCACACCTTCTTTAATTTCGCTTACTGTCTCTGTACTCACGGATGAAAATACGATAAACTAAGTTGATAGGCGTAGTGTTAGTGTATTAATTAACAAAGTGCAGGGGTTCTCAACCTGAGGATCCCGAATTTGGAATTCCCTCTGTGTCTCTATGTGCGTAAGCAAGAGAACAGTAAACTAGCGGGACAGGAGCAATTTTATTACGCTAACAAATAAAGTGCAGAGGTGCTCAACTTGGGGCTCCCAAGTAGTACGTTAATCGTCGATCTTTCTCCCTGCTAGTGTACACTCCAACATAAGAATAAGAATAGTAAATCAACTAATAGCAGTTAACGAGAAACAGAGGTGCTCAACCTGGGGCTACCAAATTTTATTTTTTCGAATAAAAATAACTTACCTGAGAAAGCAACAGTGCTCTAATTGAACATCCTGGCAGAGAACGTATCTTCTTGATACAGGACTCGACAAAGAAAATGGATGAGTTTAGAAGCACACCGAATAGTGCTAAAAGAAGAGCGGTTTCGCAGCCTAATCTATCACCACCAGGAACTTCTGAAACAAAAGAAACAAAGCTTCCAGTACAACTTGAAGAACTAAATAAAATAGAAGATGAGATTAAAGGCCATCTCTACAATATCAGCATATCTCAACCAAGTAAAGAACCTAAATCCAGAACGCAAGCAGTGGACGAAGCCATCAACTATATACATCATGCATATAAAAGAATTTCAAGAGCGTACACGGAGGTAGCAGCAAAATGGTCGGCAGTGACACCTATCGAAGAGATTGTTCTAGCGAGCAGTACCAAACATAATCCATCGGAACAAGTCGAGCAGCTAAGAAGGGAACTTGACGAAAAGATCATTTCAATGGAAGAAAACATTATTTTGAATGGTAAAGAAATAATACAGGCAGAAATAGGAAATTCCCTCCATAAAAACTTAGAAAATATTGTCGAATCGAACAGTGTCCTGAATAAGAACTTGGAAACAAACTTCAAGTCAGTTCTCTCCAGCGAAGTAAAGGAAGTAGTGGATAAGATGCAGCAAGCGGTGCAAGTGGTAAAAACCGCCCCCTCGAGTTCTACATATGCAGCGGCGACAAGAAAAATTTCAAATGCCAGGACAAGTAAAACCATGAACCAACAAAGCACAGGAATAGAATTTTGGATCATTCCACGGCCTGAAGAAGCCAACAAATTTGTAACAACCTGGTTTCGTCGTCACGTCGGAGACTTCCTCTTCGTCCTTATAGCTCGCCGATCCAGAGTTCGATGTTCAACGAGAGGAAAAATGTCGATGGGGAACTGGACGTGGTACGGGGGTTTCGAAATAACGACACAGGCGGTTTCACTGACATGCTCGCTGCCGGCGAGTTCGCGAACGCGGGTTCTCGCAATTCGGTCTTCGCGAACGTTCACTCGGTAACCGCGGCTTTCGTATACGCATGCGCGTAATTTTCTCGGTGCGGTCGTGTTCCCTGGCCTCTCCTCCGTCGGCACCTCCGGGAAGACGGTTCCGGCTGGCGGCTGGTAGTGCCGGCTCCTCCTCGTATCTCTCCTGCCGCTACTTGTTGCGGTGGTGGCCTCCAGCGGTGTTGGCGGTGGCAATGCCGCGTTCCGTCGCCATTCTGAGACGGTACACTTCCCTGCGTTTGGCCGATACGCCTGGCGTGGGTGGCAGAGCGGTGGCATCCTGGGCGCGATGGAGAGTCGTTCCAGTTCGCGCCAGATCGGGACTGGCAGGTCCAGTGGGCCCGGTGGCAACTTCCGCGGGTCCGGTCGGGTCCGGATCGTTGCCGGTCTGGTATCGCGTGCCCCGAACAACGGGCCCTCTCGGGTCGGTGGTGGTGCCTCGACGGGAAGCGCCGGTGGTGGCGGCGGCGGTGCCATGGCGGTGGCCGTGCTGCCCGGCGTGTCCTCCGACCAATGCGTCAGCGGTGGGGGTGCGGAGGTGCGGCTCCTCTTCGCCGGTCTCGTGCTCGGCCTCTTCTCCTTCGGGGCCTCGACTGGTGGCCACCATGACGACGTGGTCGGTGACGCCGGTAAGGTCAGAAAGGGTTCGTGCCCTGCCAGGACCCGGTGTTCTTCTATCGTTAGGGTCTTGCCCGACCCTACGGATGCATCGCTCGCGTCGGAGCCAGACCGCGGCCGGATCTGCCCCCGTGCCTCCGTCGGCCACCAGGTAACTGGCCGTATCACCCGGGTGTCGTCCACCACCATCGGCTGGTTGTCGCCCGGCGCGCCGGTGAAACCGATCGTTGCCGTGACGCTGCCCCCTTGGGTGGCGTTCTTGGCCGTCACCGTTACTGTTTCTGGCGGTGTCGTGACCACGACTGGCAATATCGGGGTCACGTCCGGGATTATTGGTACCGCCAGAGTCGGCTCTACGGCGACCTCGGGTGGTGCTGCTGAAGCCGGTTGTGTCGGTGTTGTCTCGGCTGACATCTGGTCTAGGTCCGGTAGCGGCTGGGCCGTGACCGGCGGCGTCGGGGTTGCGACCGGTGACCTCTGGCCGGCACCCGGCGGTGCTACTTCCTCGTCCAGCAGCATCGGTTGCGGAGCCAGATGCTTCGGGGTGGCGGGCGTCCGTGGCCGGTTGTCGTCGTCCCCCATGACGGCGTACAGCGCGTGCAGTTCTGCATAGAAATCGTCTTCCATGGCTTCCGGTGGTCTCGTCCTTCCGTATGTTGGCCTAGGACAAAAATCAACACTCCCTATTACTCTCCTCGGTCGACCGCGTCGACGTGTGGTCGGGGCGGCCGTGGTGACATCCGTCGGCCCCTCGTTCTGCTCTGCAGATGCAGGTGTCCGTGGGCTGTCACCGGCTCCCCCTTCGTGACCTTCTGGGCCCTCATCGGGTTCAGTTTCGGGTTTGAGGTCCTGCACATGAATGTGCCGGATCCAGCGCCGACTCGTGTCGCGCAGGTCGACGATTACTGGCGACACGATTCGGCCGACTGTATAAGGGCCGCTATATTTCGGCGCCAGCTTGACTGCAATACCCGCTCCTTTATCGGACAGGGTGTGTTCCTTCTTCCACACCGTGTCTCCGACCGCCGGTCTCCAATCTCGTCGGCGTAGATTATAGTAGTGTTCCTGCCTGCCGAATGCTTGCGCCAGTTGTAGCCTTGCTAACTCCTGTGCGTCTCGGAGGTTCTTCCAGCGTTGCTGCGGCGTCGTCGTAGTTTCATCGGGCGCTGGTTGTCCTGGAATCCGTAATTCTCGCCCCTGGTTCAGGTACGTTGGACTGTAGCCGGTGGCCTCGTGTCGGGCCGTGTTGATGGCGAACCGGGCCTCGTCCAGCTTCTCGTCCCACCGATTGTGGTGGTTTCCGGTGTACTGTGCCAGCATCGTTTTTACTACCCTGTTCGCCCGCTCCACCGGGTTGCAGTGTGAAGCGTACGGCGGGGTCCTCCGGTGTTCGATGCCCGCTGCCCGCAGGAGTGCCGTAAACGGTTCACCTATGAACTGTCTGCCGTTGTCCGAGATGATGATTCTCGGTGCCCCGTGGAGTAGCATGACTTCCTTCTGTACGGCGGCGGCGACCGCGGTACTGGTGGCTTTTCGGAGTGCCGTGAGTTCTACCCACTTCGTGAACCTGTCGAGTGCGACCAGTAGCCAAATGTGGCCTTGGCGAAACCTCGGGAGTGGGCCGACCAGGTCGACTGATCGCGTGCAGGCGTCCCGGCGGCGGTTGCGGCGGCGTTTTGTATCGCTGGCAGTTGTTGCAGTTTTGCACGTAACGTACGACCTCCCTGAACATTCCCGGCCAATAAAAGTACTTGGCGATCCGTACTATCGTCTTGGCCACTCCTAGGTGTCCCGCGGTCGGGTCGTCGTGGAACTTCCTGAGGGTTGCTTCCCTTTCTTCTGTCGGTACACACAGTTTCCACGCGTTGCCGGGTTCCGGTTCATTATAGTCCAACTGGTGTAGTATTCGGCGGTATAGCTTTCCCTCTCGGATCTGGAATTCTGGCACGGAGGCGGGGTTCCTTTTTACTTCCTCGACCTTCTTTGTGTACCACGTGTCCCTCCGTGGTTTTGGCCCGAGCAGGCTAACGCCAGGTGCGTGCTCGATTCTGGATAGGGCGTCGGCCACATGGTTCAGCTTTCCTGGGCGGTACTTGACGTCAAAGTCATATTGTTGGAGCTCGAGGGCCCATCTCGCTAGTCGTCCCGTCGGATTATCGATCTGCTGCAGCCACCGGAGTGCCTGGTGATCGGTGACGACGGTGAAGTGGTATCCCTCGAGGTACGGTTTCATCTTACGGATGCCCCAAACCACCGCGAGGCACTCCTTTTCGGTGGCGCTATAGTTCCGTTCGGGTTTGTTCGTTGTGTGACTGGCGTACGCGATGACCCGTTCTTCGGTGTCGTTGCCCTGCGTGAGTACGGCGCCCAGGCCGTGGTCACTGGCGTCCGTTTGGAGTGTGAACGGTCGCGTGAAATCCGGGCAAGCGAGTACCGGCGCGGTGATTAACTTGCTTTTCATCGTCTGGAACGTCTTCTCTTCGACTTCGGTCCACTTCCACTTCGCGTTCTTCCGGGTGAGCTGCGAAATTGGCTCCATGATATCCGCTAAGTTGGGTACGAACCTCCGGTACCAGGACACCATTCCGTGGAAGCGTCGTACTTCGCGTATCGTCTTCGGCGCCGGGAATTGTGCGATAGCACTTGTTTTCTCCAGGTCGGTACGGATCCCTTGTTGGTCCACAATGTGTCCGAGATACCTCAGGCTGCTGACGCAAAAACGGCATTTCTCCGGGTTTACTCTAAGCCCGGCAACGCGGGGTCGACGGAACACTTCTCGTAGATGTTCCCGATGCTCCTCGAGGGTGGCACTGACGATAATAATGTCGTCCAAGTAGGCGAACGCGTATGGTTCCAATTCGGGGCCGATGACGCGGTCGAGTAATCGTTGGAACGTCGCGGGGGCGGAATGCAGGCCGAACGGCATGACCCTGAACTGGAACAGCCCCTTTCCGGGCACCGTGAAGGCGGTGAGTGGTCGGCTAGTGGCCTCCAGGGGTACTTGCCAATAGCTGCTCTTCAGGTCTAATGTCGTCAGGAATTTTGCTCCCCGGAGTTTGTCGAGGGTGGCCTGTATGTGTGGTAGCGGGTAGGCGTCCTTCTCGGTCCTATCGTTGAGGCGGCGGAAGTCCACGCAGAACCGTGGTTTCCCGTCCTTCTTCTTCACTACCACCACCGGTGAACTCCAGGGGCTACTGGAGGGTTCGATTACCCCTTCGGTTAGCATTTTTTCGACCTCCTCGTTAATGATTGCTTGCATCGCCGGCTTCCGGGGCTGGTACCGCTGTTTGAGCGGTGTCTCGTCTAGTAGTTTAATCCGGTGTTCGGTCAGGGTGGTGCGGCCCGGGACATTGGTGAACAACTCCATTTCGGTGCCCAGGAACCTTTCGAACTCGTTTCTGTCCGCTTCCTTGGGGACCCGCAGGCCCATTTCCTGGCATGGTTCCGCTCAGCAGTCGGCGGGCCATGAGACAACGTTTAATGGCGGTTTCAGTTCCAGCTGGAGTGCTGCGATGGCCTGTATGCCCAGTAGCACCGGAGGGCCCATGTTCGGCAGCACTGTAAAATCCTGTAACCACTCGTAGCCCATGGTACAAAACGGCAGTTTAATGACAACGGTAGGTTGCATTTCGGAACCGTCCGCCAAGCTTATGTCGTTGACCGGTGTCACGGGCCGGCGGCCTTCTTGTCTCGCCCAACCTAACACCTCGGTGTTGATGCAGGAAATCTGGGATCCGGTGTCGAGCAGGGCGTCGATTTCCCGACCGCAAATTAGTATCGGTAGTAGCGGGCGTGGTGTATATTTTATTGCGGGGGCCGGTATTCGCCCATCGGTGGCGGGCCCCGCATTCCGTTTCCCGGCGGGTGACATTCGCGGGTGAGCACCCCGTCGCGTCCGCAGCGTGAACAGAATTTCCGATACTTGTTCCGGCATTCGAAACGCACGTGTCCCCGCTGTTTACAGCGCCAACAATGCGTGATTGGGCTGTAGTCCCCGGGGTTTTCCGGTGCCATTGCCGTCGGGTTCACTCGCGGTCGACAGCGTCGCATTCTGCGTGCAGTGGGCCTCTGGTGTTGTTCCGGCTAGCGTAGTGGTGGCCACGGGGTTCGGGCCCGTTCGCTCCATCTTGGTCTTCCGTTCCATAGCCATTTCGATTCGCTGCACCTGTCGCAGCAGGTCATCCAGGTCGGTGAGGGTTTCGCTGTTGATTAACATCGCGTAGTCCGGCAGCATATTCTCATATGCGGTTTCCAGGTGCTCGTCGGCCGGAATCTGGGCTCGTCGTAGTTTCGTGAGCAGTGCATTCAAAAACAGATGGAACGGTTCCCCGGGGCGTTGTGTTCGCGACCGTGCCTCGCGCTCCTTTTGTAAGCGGGTCTGGAGTGGCGTGAAAAAAGCCAGAAATTTTTCCGTGAACGTGGCCCACGACGTGACCCGGTCCTCGTTATTCCGGTACCAGTCTTGTGCAACACCGCGCAAAACCTCGGGTATGCCCAGCAGCAGGTCCCAGTCCGACAAGCGGAACGTTCTCCGAAGTTCGCTCACGCGCTCCAGAAACGCGTACGGATCCTTTCCGTCGGTAGTGCATCCGGATTTACGCATCTGGATTGCACCGAAACTTTCGTCGGCCGTGTCCGTGTTGCGGGGTTTGTCGGTTCTCGACGTGCCCGGTGTGGAATCGCTCTTCTCGGTCACCATATCGAACAACTGTTCGGTCTGTTCACGTGTGATCTCGTCCCAGCTTCGCTGAAGGCCACTCTGCCTGTCCGGGATCGGTAAATCTCTTCTCTGGAGCTCGGCGGTGATCCGTCGTTTAGTCGGCCGTAACGAAAATTTCCGCATACCCGCCGTACTTTTCGAATCGACACGTCAACATCGCGTAGTGTCTCACTTTCCCGAGAGATGTCGCGCGCGATACTCTCTGGCGACCGGTCCGCGGTCCGTTCGCGATCCGGTGTCACTAGATGTCGCACTTTTCACTTTTACCGGGCAACGGCCGGTTAACCTCACTTTGTCCCGTTTGCCACGTGTTCGTTATTTTCACTATGTCCGATTTACACACGCCAAGTCCCTGTTCGGGCGCCATGTAACAACCTGGTTTCGTCGTCACGTCGGAGACTTCCTCTTCGTCCTTATAGCTCGCCGATCCAGAGTTCGATGTTCAACGAGAGGAAAAATGTCGATGGGGAACTGGACGCGGTACGCGGGTTTCGAAATAACGACACAGGCGGTTTCACTGACATGCTCGCTGCCGGCGAGTTCGCGAACGCGGGTTCTCAGAATTCGGTCTTCGCGAACGTTCGCTCGGTAACCGCGACTTTCGTATACGGATGCGCGTAATTTTCTCGGACGCGCACGTCGCGGTTTTCAGGTACGAAACCCGTTACTTTCTCGAACGCGGTTCGAACGGGTTTCGAGACAGCTAAACGGAAGAATCAGGACGGTAAGGGAAACCCTGCCCGAGTCGGGTCGGTCGGATATGCGACGTGGCGGTTCGCCGTACGCCATAATCCTCTCGGGCGGTTCTACGGCGACGAGTGATTCATCGTTCTCGTCGCTCGTTCTTGTCGGCGGTACGCCTTAACAAGGTGGCTGGTGGTACACCTTGGCCCTTCAGAGGCCGGTAGTTCGTCACCGGCGGAATGCCTCCATGGAACAGGAACACTGGTTAACAAGATGGCGGTACGCCGTATTCTGTTCGGTGGAACGTGGTTCTTCACCGGAAGGGATACTTACAGGAATACTAATGGGAACGATCCGCTCTGAGTCTCGTCTCAGCTAAGAAGGCGCTCCCGCGGTTGCGTAGCCGCTTTTATAGCTGTTCGTTTGGTGATACGGGTGACGGTGCGGTGCCGAACTTCGCGAATCTTCTCTCGAACGTTCTCACGCGCGTGGGAAAAACTGTCGACTCGTTCCCATCGGTATCGTTTTCGTGGCGCGGTGGTCGCGCGGCGCGGGGCACGTATCGGTGGTGCGCGACGGTTCGGTCTAGTTCGGCCCGGTTCGGTTTGGCTCGGCGCGCCTTGATACTTGGTTCTGCTAGTAACAGGCCTGCCCGGTGCAGGTCTGTTACAAATTCAAATCAGCAACGGAAATAAAAAAGGTCCTTAAAGAAGAAATTAAACCAGTAGATTACAATCTAAGAGTGATCCAGTTAATAACTCTCAACTCGCTGGCAGTTAAGGTAATAGCAGAGACAGTTGACATTGCGAAATTGCAAAAATCCGAAAAACTAAAGGAAATAGCCTGATGATTAAAACTAAAGAAAAATTAAAACCGAGAATCTTGGTAAAGGACCTACCAACGAACATTGCCTTCGAGGATACGCCTGACGCCATAGCTGAAGCACTTGACGATAGAGAGCGCAAATCAGAAATTCGTCCAATTACGGAATACCATGTAGGTGATAGAAGACAGAGGAACTTAATTATTGAAGTAACCCCTGACATTAGAAATAAAATAATGGACCAAGGAAGAATCTTCATCGACTACCAATCCTGGACTACAGAAGACTATCTAAGAGTACTGCAGTGCTACAAATGTCTGAAATTTAACCACCTAGCAAAAAACTGCTCGTCTACTTCATCTACATGCGGACACTGTGTGGAAGCCACGATTCAAGGGAGTGTAAAAACAAGGCAAAACTAAAATGTAAAAACTGCGAAAATCTCGGCTATACAGAGACGAATCATTCAGCACTGGATATAAAAAAATGCCCTATAATGACGAAAAAGAAAACCGAGTTAGCACGTAGCATCGACTGCGGAGAACCGACAGTATAGCAAGCTCTAGTTGCCCACAGGGGTCGGAAGGGGGGATTGACAACCCGCCGGTACAAACCCTTCCCACTATAAACTCCCGATTAACCGGCCGCAGTACACCATCATGTGATAACCAAATAAGAAGTCAAATCACTCCGAGAGGAGTGCCTTCCAGTGGTAACAATATAAACATTTTAAATACAAATAATGGCGGTATCACAATACCACCATCCAGTGGACTATCCCCCGTTTCTACCTTAACACAACCTAACACTGATGACCCTCAAGCTTCCAATCTAACTACAACGGTCAGCACAACAACTGAATCAGGATTCAACTGCGAATTCTGTGGAAAATCCTTTAGAGGCTTCAGAGGCTTAGGAGTACACAAGTCTTCAGCCCACCGCGAGGAAACAAATAGAGCAATTATTACGGAGAGAAAGAAACCTAGATGGCAACCTTAGGATCTCAAACGATTAGCACAAGCAGAATTAAGAGCACCGGTACAAGTTAAAAACAAGATAAATGAATACTTACTTAATAAAGTGAAACTAGACCCGCCACGCACCCTGGAATCAGTAAAGTCACTTCGTAAATCTGTCAAGTATAGAGGAGTGCTAGAAGAATTAGCTGAAACAGAACAAAACGAAACACACACGGAAGAGCAGGAATATAATCTTAGAGGTCAAAATCCAAACAACAACTATACTTACCAAAACACCAGAATCATTACACAGCGACGAACGAACCTGAAACAGAAAATACAGTAAGTTATCAAGAACATAATTTTGGAGATCAAAACAGGAACGATACTAACCAAAACACCAGAATCCATGGGACAGCAACAAACGAACCTGAAACAGAGAATACAGATACTTACAGCCCTAGAAATCAAAATGCAAATAGGAGTGATACTCACTAAAGCACCAGAATCTATACGAACGAACCTGAAACAGAAAATACTACTAACCAAGGAGAACGAAATAGAAGTGAAGAGATTACGAATACTAGTAATAGCCAACATGCAGAACAGATGGCTATAATATTCCAGTGGTGCAGCTCAGCATTAACTTACCTCCGATCTGCCGATTGTGAGGATCCAGCGAAGTATGCCCTAGCATATGCAGTTGAGGATGTAAGACAAGAACGTGACCCCTGCAAACATCTAAATGAATGGTTCAAAGGCAACTTTGGAGATCCAGAGTACACGAATAGGTGTACTCCTGAAATGCAGAATAGAAATCAGAACGCATCAAGGAGAGTAAAGCGCAAGAGCGAACATGCAGAAACACAGAAGTTGTGGAAAAAGAGCATAACAAGAACTGCTCACGTGATTCTTGTTGGCAAACAAGACACAAATAGCCAAGTACCGCTAACTGAGCAAGTGCATTATTGGAAACCCATCATAGAAAAACAGAATAATAGTAATTCAGCAATCTATAGGAGCCAGCAAAGAAATATGGAGGGTTCATTGACAGTTAAACAAATATCATGCGAGGACACTGAAAGATTCAAACCAAAAAGTGACACAGCCGAAGGCGCTGATCCCCATCAACGTGGTCCAAGAATGTGCCAATAGCAATTAAAACAATCATAATGAACGTTATATTATTCTCAGCGAAAGTACCTGTCGAGTGGTCCAGAGCGAGAACAGTTCTGATCCCCAAAGCAGGCAATTCTCAGGACCCATCTAACTATCGTCCGATCTCGATAGCCT